>NC_089803.1:70448224-70603224 GCF_029633855.1 Hoplias malabaricus | reverse complement strand
TCTCTCTCACTCACTCTCTCTCTCTCTCTCTTGCTCTACCTCTCTCTCTCTCTCTCTCTCTCTTGCTCTACCTCTCTCTCTCTCTTGCTCTCTCACTCTCTCTCTCTCTCGCACACACACTCTCACTCTCTCTCTCTCTCTCTCTCTCTCTCTCTCTTGCTCTACCTCTCTCTCGCTCTCTTGCTCTACCTCTCTCTCGCTCTCTCACTCTATCTCTCTCTCACTCACACTCTCTCTTTCTCACACACACACTCTCTCTCTCACACTCTCTCTCTCTCACACAATCTCTCTCTCACTCTCTCTCTCTCTCTCTCTCTCTCACACACAATCTCTCTCTCACACACACTCTCTCTCTCTCTCACTATCTCTCTCTCACTCACACTCTCTCTCACACACACACACACACACTCTCTCTCTCTCTCGCTCTCACTCACACTCTCTCTCACACACACTCTCTCTCTCTCACACTCACTCTCTCTCTCTCTCTCTCTCTCTCTCTCTCTCTCTCTCTCTCTCTCTCTCTCTCTCTCTCTCTCTCTCACCCCTGCAGATAGACAGAGCCTCTGAGTTGCAGCACTGTTCTATGAGCTGATTGCAGCTCTCCACCATGCTCTCCAGCTGAGTTTTATCACACGAGACACCCAGGAACCTCGCCAGCTGCTCCACCAGGGTGCCCAGGTCCTACACACACACACACACACACACACACACACAAAGAGAGAAAGAGAGAATGGGTGAAAACCTATGTAGTCAGCAAGAAAGTAAAATTTATTTTAGATCACATTTAAATCAACACACTTTGAGCAGAGTTCTGTACGTCAAACAATACCAAGAGACTTCGAACGATCTTGACATAAACAACACTTTTACAGCATTGGACCTGTGCACCTCCAGGACAAGGTCACGGCCAGCATCTCTCAGCACTGTTCCACAGCAAGTTTCATATTCCATCTGGGATCTGGAGCCCACCAACCCACACACTGTGAAACAAGACCAGCCCAGTCAGTTCTCTGTGAGCTGCCTAAGTCTGAAAACATGGGAAAAAACGAGCCGTTCTGATTCTGCTCCGATTCTGACGCCAAGTGAAGAGACTTTAGAATGGCCCCGCCCCCTCGTCTGAGTCTGTCCAATCACAGACTGGACCCACGTTTATGTGAGAGCGCAAAGACGAGGTTAAACTCAGCAAAACGGACACAACGAGCGCGGAGAAATAAGAGCACTGAGTAAAAACGGAGAAGAAAGAGAACAGAGTGAAAACGGCTAAAAACCAGAGCTTCTGCTCCTCGCTCCTCACTGCTGTGCGCTCGGGGTCGGGGTGAACAGCGAGCGGCTCATTATCATTTAAAGGAACAGGTGCTGAAAGCGGGCGTTCTGAACAGGGGCTGTTTACACAGGGGGAGAACACTGCTGTGGGGCTAAGGTCACAGACATTACATTAAAACCCAGAACTGTGTTCCACTGTGGAGAAGGACAGTAAGTGCCCTCCATCTCTTACCATCCTCCAGTTGATTGACAGAGTGACATTAAAGATCAGTTTAACCACCTCTGGGATTTACTGGGAGATCATGTGAAAAGTTAACTGTTTGCCCTTTGGTCTGATCTATATGGTGCTAATCTCAGAGACACACACATTCTGACACAGAGCAGGAACAGAGCAGGCTGTCCTCTCTCGGCTGTTTGTTGACCTATAGTAACCATATATTGCGGTGTGTTGTCTGAGCGCGCGATGCTGCTGTATCACCTCTGTGCACGTGTGTAAAGGATGGCTATGGACCCTTAGCACTTTAACCCTACAGAGAAATCCCAGTGCGATAAGATTCGCTGCTTTATATCGGTTTGTGAGGCGTGAGACGAGGAAGTTCACTCAGAGAAGATTGTAACAAATTCTAAAAAAATATTAGAACAGAACAAAATGAATGTAAATAAAGAAGAAGAAAAGCATGCACTTGTTTTGTCTTTTGTTGTTTTGTTTGTTTCTTTTTGTTTCTTTCTGTTCTCCTTCATTTTTATCTTCTCTTTGTCTTTCTTTTTTCTTTCTTTCTTGCTTTTTACCCCTGCACTCTTATATATCATTGTCTTTCTACATCTCTTTCACTCTTCCCCCTGTACTCCGCATCCTTCCTGTCTCTCTGAAGCACTGCTGATGGAGATCATTGTGCCAGAGCCCTGTTTCCCAGTCAAATCTTTTTCTCTTTCTTTCTTCTTTCTCTTTCTTTGTACCCTTGCAAATAGACAGTATTTCTTTGTCTTTCTATTTTCTTTCACTCTTTATCCTTCACTATCCTCCCTTTCTTGATCTTTGCAGATAAAAATTAAACAGTCAAAGCCCAGTTTCACAGTCGTCTGACAGTTCTTTCTTTCTTCCATTGATTCACTTTACTATTCTTCATTCCTTTATGCCTCTCTCTCTCTTTCTCTCTCTCTCTTCCTCTCTCTCTCTCTCCTTCTCTCTCTATCTCTCTCTCTCTCTTCCTCTCTCTTTCTCTCTCTATCTCCTTCTCTCTGTCTCTCTCTCTCCTTCTCTCTTTTCTTATCTCTCTCTCCTTCTCTCTCTATCTCTCTCTCTCTCTTCCTCTCTCTCTCTCTCCTTCTCTCTCTATCTCTCTCTCTCTCTTCCTCTCTCTTTCTCTCTCTATCTCCTTCTCTCTGTCTCTCTCTCTCCTTCTCTCTTTTCTTATCTCTCTCTCCTTCTCTCTCTGTCTCTCTTTTTCTTTTTTTCTCTCTCTTTCTCTCTTTCTCTGTCTCTCTCCTCTCTCTCTTCTTCTCTCTCTCTTTTTCTCTTTTTCTCTCTCTCTTTTTCTCTCTCTCTCTCTCCTCTCTCTCTGTCTCTCTATCTCTCTCTCTATCTCTTTCTCTGTCTCTCTCTTCTTCTCTCTCTCTCTTTCTCTTTTTCTCTCTCTCTTTCTCTCTCTCTCTCTCTCTTTTCTCTCCCTCTCTCTCTTCCTCTCTCTCTCTCTCTCTCCTCTCTCACTGCTCTCTCTCCTCTCTCTCCTTCTCTCTCTCTCTCACTTTCTCTCTCCTCTCTCTTCCTCTCTCTCTCTTTCTCTCTCTCCCTCTCTCTCTCTCTCTCTCTCTCCTCTCTCACTGCTCTCTCTCCTCTCTCTCCTTCTCTCTCTCTCTCTCACTTTCTCTCTCCTCTCTCTTCCTCTCTCTCTAACTTTTAAAAACAACATTTGGCATTTAATTCCATTAAAAAACTCTTAAAAACAAATTATTAATACGCTACTTTCACGATGGTTAACCTCAAAATACCCATCTTTAACCCATAAGAGCCCAGACTCTGTTCACCATTAAAGCCAAAGGATGAGACCAAAGAAACAACTTTTTCTTTCACATTCTTGTCGTATTTTGTAATTAATTTAGAGTTAAAATCTCAGTTTAAAAAACATCACAATTTTGCAACTTAAATTTCAACATTTTGTTCCTTGAAATGATTCCGATAATTCGTATGTAGCACAGGACATGTGACCAATACATTGGAATTGACACAGTTTTCTTTGGTCTCTATGTTCTCGCCAAGCACACTGTCGTTCTGTAAACAAGGTCACACACACACACACAAACACACACACAGTCATGTGAGTGCATCCAGGTCGTTCAGTGAATGTCATTTATGAACATCATGATGGAAAGTAAAGGAGAAAGCTGTGTAGGGAACTTTCTAGACCTCACAAAGGGTTTGTGACTCAGATGTCACCATGGGTTCCTATGGGCTACATCCTTTAAAGCAAAACTCACACGTACTTTTGGATACAATATTATCCCCAAGAACAGAACAAATCCATCACAGTCCTCTGCAGCTCTTTTTCCAATACATTCTCTAATATTAAATATTTAACATGACACAACATTCACCATAGAATGACAAACGTGTGGGAGAATGTTTGAACTTTGAACTAAAATGTTAAAAAAAGCTTTACAATTTATTTGGTGTTCTCTCTGTGTCTGCAAGGGTTTCCTCCGGGTGACTGTCTGTGAGGAGTGTGGTGTGTTCTCTCTGTGTCTGCGTGGGTTTCCTCCGGGTGACTGTCTGTGAGGAGTGTGGTGTGTTCTCTCTGTGTCTGCGTGGGTTTCCTCCGGGTGACTGTCTGTGAGGAGTGTGGTGTGTTCTCCCTGTGTCTGCGTGGGTTTCCTCCGGGTGACTGTCTGTGAGGAGTGTGGTGTGTTCTCCCTGTGTCTGCGTGGGTTTCCTCCGGGTGACTGTCTGTGAGGAGTGTGGTGTGTTCTCTCTGTGTCTGCGTGGGTTTCCTCCGGGTGACTGTCTGTGAGGAGTGTGGTGTGTTCTCTCTGTGTCTGCATGGGTTTCCTCCGGGTGACTGTCTGTGAGGAGTGTGGTGTGTTCTCTCTGTGTCTGCGTGGGTTTCCTCCGGGTGACTGTCTGTGAGGAGTGTGGTGTGTTCTCTCCGTGTCTGCGTGGGTTTCCTCCAGGTGACTGTCTGTGAGGAGTGTGGTGTGTTCTCCTTGTGTCTGCGTGGGTTTCCTCCGGGTGACTGTCTGTGAGGAGTGTGGTGTGTTCGCTCTGTGTCTGCTTGGGTTTCCTCCGGGTGACTGTCTGTGAGGAGTGTGGTGTGTTCTCCCTGTGTCTGTGTGGGTTTCCTCTCTGGAACCACTGTGACCCTGAACTGGATTAGTGGTTAGATAAAGAATGAAGGAATGAATGTACACCTAATAGGTAGAAAGATAGATATATTAAAAGGAACTAAAAACTAAAACCTAAAAGACTAAAAGAAATAAAGAAGTTGACAAACCAATAAACTAACTCAGCACATAAGAACAGCCTAAAGACATGCCAGAAATGAACCTAGGTGTCATGCTTTTGCCCTGTCTAGTGTGTTCCTGCTCTGTTTCGTTTCCTTGTTTAGCATATGCTAGGAGCACATGGCTATGTTTTTGTTTTGTTCCTGTCTCCCTCCTTGTCTCCGCCTTAGCTCCAGCCTCTTGCTGTGGCTTCTTTCTGGTCCTGCCCTGTCATTATCTGTCCCAGGTGTTCCTTGTCCAGGTGTGTATTTAAGTTCCCTTGTTTCACTGTTTGATTGTTGGACATTTTCCCTTTTTGTGCTTGTTTGGTTTGTCTGTTTCTGTCTCTTCCCTCAAGTCTGTCAGTTCCTGTTTGTACCTTTGTTCTATTATTATACCTGTTTGTATCTGTCTGACCTGATTCTACTGTTTGGAGTGTTGTTGCTCTAGTCTGTCTGTTTATTTTCTCTCCCTGTAGTCTCTCTCTCTCTCTCTCTCTCTCTCTCTCTCTCTCTCTCTCTCTCTCTCTCTCCTGTTGGTAACTTCTCTGTAACTATCTGGTCTGTCTTTGATTACTTGTGCTTGTCTGGTCTGTATCTAATTCTGCCTAGGTCTTTGTTTCAGTCTCCCTGCCCGGGTGTCTCTCCGTGTCTCTCTCCCTGCCCGGGTGTCTCTCCGTGTCTCTCTCCCTGCCCGGGGGTCTCTCCGTGTCTCTCTCCCTGCCCGGCGGTCTCTCCGTGTCTCTCTCCCTGCCCAGGGGTCTCTCCGTGTCTCTCTCCCTGCCCGGGGGTCTCTCCGTGTCTCTCTCCCTGCCCGGGGGTCTCTCCGTGTCTCTCTCCCTGCCCGGGGGTCTCTCCGTGTCTCTCTCCCTGCCCGGGGGTCTCTCCGTGTCTCTCTCCCTGCCCGGGGGTCTCTCCGTGTCTCTCTCCCTGCCCGGCGGTCTCTTCGTGTCTCTCTCCCTGCCCGGGGGTCTCTCCGTGTCTCTCTCCCTGCCCGGGGGTCTCTCCGTGTCTCTCTCCCTGCCTGGGGGTCTCCCTGTCTGAGTGTCTCAGTTCATTATCTTCGGTCTCAATAAATCTAATGTTTTATAGTGTTTGCATCCACCTCTGTCAGTCGACCCGGGCGTGACACTAGGAGAGAGAGAGTAATGTAGAAACAAAGACTAAAAAAGAGACTGAAGGATGCAAAGGAAAATGAATAAACAAAAAGTAACCAATGAACCTAGAAACTAAAAAACAACAACCTGGAAACCATGGAGAATGCTGCAACCACTAAACGGCAGCCACAAATGGTGCTAGAAAAAAAAGAGACAAGGACTAGTAAAATATAAATCATGGGAGAACATCAAACACATGATGAGGTGTGGTTAAGTGAACACAAAGATGAGACAAGCACATGGCTAACGAAGACAAAGAAACACACAGACGGAGACAGAGTGGACAGGGAAATAAAACAAAAAAGACTAGGGCAGAAACCTGATCCTGTATTTCTCCTCACATACATCAACAAACAGCTTTCTATGTGTAAAGTATATAGTCTGTATACTTTAACCCTCTTTCAGTGTTTGTGTAGTGTCTATACTGAGCATAGACCTTTAGAAATACCACCAACAACACTTATTATGTATTAGACAACATGGTTGGAGCAGCTGGTTGATCTGTATGCATTGTGAGGCTTGTGCCGTACCTTGTACATGTCTTCATATTTCAGAAAGAGGACATTGGAGTCCATGCGGTGCTCCCAGAACTCCTGCACATGCTCAAACCAGGACCCATATCCCACTGCAGGTGCAAACAGAGAGGGAAAGAGAAAAGAGAACAAGAGACAGTCACTGCTATGTCCCTTTAGATGCCTGAACTTCTGTTTGGTAGCAGATAGTGTCGCTGTCACACAGTTCCAGTGCCCTGGGGTCATGACTGTCTTTGAGGAGTTGGGTGTGTTCTCCCTGTGTCTGCGGGGGTTTCCTCCCACTGTCCAAAAACACATGCTTGTAGGTGGAACGGAGTCCAAGTGTCCAGTGTGTGAGTGAACATTTGAGTGTGTGTCACCCTGCTAAAGATTGAAGCCCCCTCCAGGGTGTGTTCCTGCCTTGCACCCAGTGATTCCAGGGTAGGCTCCGGACACACCGTGACCCTGAACTGGATAAGTGGTTACAGATAACGAATGAATGAATGTTTAGGAACTTGGTTTACTCACACTTGTCGTTCATGAAGCGCCGACAGAACTCCTGGAAGGTCCCACGGTAGCTCATGGTTCTTAAAGAGCGGTGAAACTGGTAATAGGACACAACCAGGTCTTTAGGGTTCCTGGCCATGTAGATCACCTAAAACACAGGCACACAAACAAGCTGGTCTTCTGGTCTTGTCTTGTATATGCTAATGAGCATCTGTAATACCTTCAGATAAGTTGCATGGTAATGTGGTAGGTAATTTGTCCTCCTCTACTGATATTGTTATTATCATCAAAAAAAATAAAAAGAGAGTCTCCGAGCGTAACACACAAGTCTGAATACACCTGAATGCTCATGACCTTTTATCCCTCAGACAGCACTGCATTAAATATTACAAACACTGGATTTCTGTGCTGGATTTCACCACGTGGACTCAGGAACACATCCACAACATTGGACCTTTGTGTAACTCTGCAGAATGGATATAATCAGAATTACGACCTCATGCAAAGTGGAAGTGTACTGTGGTCCGACGAGTCTATCTTTCCCCTGTCAACACCAGGCCACGTTCAACACGTGTTCAAAGAGCATTAGGGCTGCGTCATAAGAGCTGGAGACTCATATAGTGGAAGTAATCTTTAAAGAACACCTGATGTAACACAGTGGTAAACATGCTCTTGTTCCAGCTCTTTTTTAGAACGTGATGCAGGCATCAAACTTGAGCTTATATTTATCAGAAGAATGAAACACATTTAAAATATATATTTTTATTACTTTTTTATTAGTCTCTTTTTAAATTGTAGAAAAATATTATTTTTTTTACTTTCTTTTAATTGTGGTCACACTGTATATTTATATATTTTATATTTATATATACTATATATATTTATTGAAATAAAACTGGGTATTTTTGCTCCTGGGCTCCCCCTACATTTACAGAGTGTAACTAATTTTTATAGCACTGTCCTGAAATCAAGGTGGGTGGTTTTCTACGCTCCATCTATAGTTACATAGGGCAGTTTCTGCAGTGCTGAACCCAGGTAAAAAAACTATTTACTGTTCCTTTAAAGAAACTCTGTAAAGAAATTAAGCTGCATTTATGTATGAAATGTGCTATACAAATATAGATTATTATTATTATTATTATTATTATTATTATTATTATTATTATATTGGGAACATAGGTGAAGTGAATAAGTGACTTGCAACAAAATTTGAATTCTGCATTAAGGGCAGTGAACACACACACACACACTAGTGATTTAGGGCAGTGAACACACACTCACACTAGTGATTAAGGGCAGTGAACACACACTCACAATAGTAATTGAGGGCAGAGAATACACACTCACACTAATGATTAGGGGCAGTGAACACACACTCACACTAGTGATTAGGGGCAGTGAACACACTCACACTAGTGATTAGGAGCAATGAACACACACTCACACTAGTGATTAGGGGCAATGAACACACACTCATACTAGTGATTAGGGGCAATGAACACACACTCATACTAGTAATTGAGGGCAGAGAATACACACTCACACTAATGATTAGGGGCAGTGAACACACACTCACACAACTGATTAGGGGCAGTGAACACACATCCACACTAGTGATTAGGGGCAGTGAACACACACTCACACTAGTGATTAGGGGCAGTGAACACACACTCACACTAGTGATTAAGAGCAGAGAACACACAATCACACTAGTGATTAGGGGCAGTGAACACACACTCACACTAGTGATTAGGGGCAGTGAACACACACTCACTAGTGATTAGGGGCTGTGAACACACACTCACACTAGTGATTACGGGCAGTGAACACACTCATACTAGTGATTAAGAGCAGAGAACACACACTCACACTAGTGATTAAGAGCAGAGAACACACAATCACACTAGTGATTAGGGGCTGTGAACACACACTCACACTAGTGATTAGGGGCAGTGAACACACACTCACTAGTAATTAGGGGCAGTGAACACACACTCACACTAGTGATTAAGAGCAGAGAACACACAATCACACTAGTGATTAGGGGCAGTGAACACACACTCACTAGTGATTAGGGGCTGTGAACACACACTCACACTAGTGATTACGGGCAGTGAACACACACTCACACTAGTGATTAGGGGCAGTGAACACACACTCACACTAGTGATTAAGAGCAGAGAACACACAATCACACTAGTGATTAGGGGCAGTGAACACACACTCACACTAGTGATTAGGGGCAGTGAACACACACTCACTAGTAATTAGGGGCAGTGAACACACACTCACACTAGTGATTAGGGGCAGTGAACACACTCATACTAGTGATTAAGAGCAGAGAACACACACTCACACTAGTGATTAAGAGCAGAGAACACACAATCACACTAGTGATTAGGGGCTGTGAACACACACTCACACTAGTGATTACGGGCAGTGAACACACACTCACACTTGTGATTAAGGGCAGTGAACACACACTTACACTAGTGATTAAGGGCAGTGAACACATTCCTGGGGCAGCAGGAAGCCATACTTGGTGTCCAGTGTGCGATTGGGGGTTAAATGCCTCACTCAAGGGCACTTTAGCCATGGATGTTCCTGCCAGTAATGGGGATCAAACCAGCAACTTTCCGGTACCAAGCCCAGTCTCTAAAAATGATTTTCTATCACTGCTCAGTGACAGTAAAAGATTTCTCAGCGCTAATCCACACATAGAGAACCCACCTTGCCCTCTCCGTTGTGCATGGCCGTGGGGAGGAAGCGATATGGCAGGTGACTTTTGATCAGGCGAGGTGATGTCAGCTCCTGCAATGTTAGAAAAAAGCTCAACATATTTGACCGCTCAGTTTGTTTACACATAGACCTGACCCTGCTGACCTGCTGTTAATCAGTGGCTACCGCAGTGGGACGGTCTCTCTGGCTGTTTTGGGTTTTGAAACTCAGTCCTGTGTTTGTTATTCCATAAATGTATCATTTTAACGTGCCCTCACTGCCAACACTGTGTGATATCAAGTACTGATTGTTGATTGTATGATTAGATCTGGATCTCAGACACCACTCCAAGTCGTTGCACTGCTGCAAATCATAGTTTTGTAGCGTATTATATTAGGTGTACAAAAGAGTTTTAAAGCTTTTTGATGTAAGGTATTATTCATTCATTCAAACGACTTTTTTAAGATTCTCGCAATCTATGTGTGAGAACTACAAATGTGTGTTTGTGTGTGTGTGTGTGTGTGTGTGTATACACTCATACCTGGATTATTTCCAAACCAGGCTGAGGGTATTCCAACACAGGAAGCTGCTCATCAATATTCATGAGTCCGATCTCATCTGGGTCCGCCCCCTGGCTGACTAGATACACTACCTCCTGCAACAAACTTGTGCCTTTATGAACACAAAAAAGAGAAAGAAAACAGACGAGAAGGTGTATTAACCGAGTGAAACAGAACAGCACACAACTAATTTTCTAGTGTTAAATCAACACTATTAGTATTAATTTAACACTTAGACTGTTAAATTATTACACTAACAGTGTTAATAGTGTTGATTAAACCCTGGTGAATTTGCTTCTCTTCTGGGAAGGCTTTAGTGTAGATTTTTGAGAATTTGAAGTTATATTTTTCTTTTTTCATTCATCTTCTTTTCCGCTTCTCCATTTCAGGGTCGCGGTGGCAACAGGGCGAGCAAAGAAGCCCAGACGTCTCTGTCCCTCACCACATCCACCAATTCCTCCTGGGGGATCCCAAGGCATTCCCAGGCCAGCCGGGAGATATAATCCCTCCAGCGTGTCCTGGGTATACCCCAGGGCCTCCTTCCAGTTGGACGTGCCTGGTATACCTCCAGTGGGTTGCGTCCAGGAGGCATCCTGATCAGATGCCCGAACCTGATCAGATGCCCAAACCTGATCAGATGCCCGAACCTGATCAGATGCCCAAACCTGATCAGATGCCCGAACCTGATCAGATGCCCAAACCTGATCAGATGCCCGAACCTGATCAGATGCCCAAACCTGATCAGATGCCCGAACCTGATCAGATGCCCAAACCTGATCAGATGCCCGAACCTGATCAGATGCCCAAACCTGATCAGATGCCCAAACCTGATCAGATGCCCGAACCTGATCAGATGCCCAAACCTGATCAGATGCCAGACTCTACTCCGAGCTCCTCCATAGTCACTGAGCTCCTCACCCGATCATGGAGAGCACGCCCAGCGACCCGTCGGAGAAAGCTCATTTCAGCCGCTTGTATCCGCAATCTCGTTCTTTCGGTCATTACCCAGAGCTCATGACGATAGGTGAGAGTGGGGACGTAGACTTGAGAGTTTTGCTTTATGGCTCAGCTCTCTCTTCACCACAACGGTCTGGTACACTGACCGCATCACTGCAGACGCTGCACCTATCCTACGGTCAATCTCACCATCCCTCTAACCCATCACTCATGAAACAAGAACCCGAGGTACTTGAACTCCTTCACTTGGGGCAGGTTCTCACCTCTTACCTGAAGGGAGCATGCCATCTGTTTCCGGGAGATAACCATGGCCTCAGACTTGGAGGTGCTGATCCGCATACCGACCGCTTCTCACTCGGCTGCAAACTGCTCAAGTGAACACAGGAGGCCTCCTTTTTAATTTTATTTTGTTAATCCTTTCTCTTCAGTTATTAACTGTCACAAATTCCACTCATCGGCGACTCTCCCTTGATCACACACAGGGCCACCGGCCTCGGGAGGTGGAGCCGAACGTATGCACCCTCTGAGACACAAGGAGGTCAGGCTTGAACAGTTTAGAGTTTTGGAGGAGTACACACACTGCCCAGATCTGTCACATCAGCCGAAAAACACCTGTGCTACCTATCACTGTGGGCAGTGATGGAGGCGAGTGGACCGCCCCTCCCACCAACAGAGTGAGGTCAACTGTGCTCTCTGTTAGACTCCTGCCTTCAGATGCCAGAAGCATCACCTGGATTCGAACCAGTGATATTCAAAAGTCAGTGTTGAAGGTTGTTAGAAAATCGGCATTGAAGAGTCAGGAGACTGGAGTTCGGCGTTGACTGGAGTTTATTTACACATACACAGGACCATGTATGAGTACAGCAGGATAATCTCAGTCTGCCCAAATACATTTTAGGAGGGTCATATATACTTTGAGATTTGGGGGGAGGAGCAGGAGGAAGACGAGGAGTGAGAGGAGGGGTACATAGAATGAGGGGGATGAAGAATATAATAATCGGGAGAGGAATGAGAGGTGGGGTAAGTGTGAAAGAAGGGGGAGATGGCTAGACGGGTAGGTGTGACGGGTGATGGTCAATTAGGAGTGAGGGGAGGTGTAGGTGTGGTAAGGGTGATGGTCGGAGGAAGAGGCAGATGGGCTAGACGAGTAGGTGTGAGGGGTGATAGTCAATTAGGAGTGAGGGGAGGTGTAGGTGTGGTAAGGGTGATGGTTGGAGGAAGAGGCAGATGGGCTAGACGAGTAGGTGTGAGGGGTGATAATCAAAGAAAGACATAGTTTATATCAAGGTGAATGGTTCCGAACACAGTTACTCTAACAACACACCCCAGACGTTTAGTACAGTGCTCCATCACGCCACAGAATGCAGCTCCACTGCTCTACAGCATAAAAACATTGAGAAAAAATATACGTTTTAATAGAGAGGAATAAAGAGGGTACCTCTTTAGAATAAAACTATTATAATAAAGGTTTGCACATGGTTTAAAATCTGTTAATTATTGTTTATTAATTTTGTTGTTAATGAATTAAAAGTCATTTATAATCAGCAGCAATGACTTGTTGTTTGCCAAATAGTGAACCCACATCCACCTACTTAACCCTCAGATCTTGCCAGACACTGACCTTACTTTTATCTTCTCCATCAGTTGACATTAACCCTGTCATTTATCCATTCATTCCTTCATTGATCTGTAACTCTTATCCAGTTCAGGGCGGCGGTGGGTCCGGAGCCTACCCAGAATCACCAGGCCCAAGGCAGGAACACACCCTGGAGGGGGCACCAGTCCTTCACAGGGCGACACACACTCACATACTCACTCACACACTCACACCTACGGACACTTTTGAGTCTCCAATCCACCTACCAACGTGTGTTTTTGACACCCAGAGGAAGCCCACGCAGACACAGGGAGAACACACCACACTCCTCACACAGAGTCACCCGGAGGAAACCCACGCGGACACAGGAAGAACACACCACACTCCTCACAGACAGTCACCTGGAGCGGGACTCGAACCAACAACCTCTAGGACCCTGGAGTTGTGACCGAGACACTACCTGCTGCTCCACCGTGCAGGCCATTAACCCTATCAGCTTCAACAGATATTTGTTAATTCCACCAACAGGGTGCCTTGTGGAGTGTACCTTAACATGTGAAATGACTAAATTCATTCTCAGGTCTGAGCTTTTTCTTTACCCTGACATTTTTCTGTAGGTTCTCTGACATTTTCAATATTACAGAAGAAAAAGAGGTCACTGTCGCCCCTTACTCTCTGTGCTACAGATTATTATTAACGACCTTTAAGGTGTTTACAACCTAATGCTAAAGTGTGTAAGGATTTGTGTGTTGAAGCTGAACACAGTGGGGCAGGGAGTTGCTGATGGGAGCTGATTTTCTGAAGTGAGATAAAATTCCAGCAGCTGAATTTGAAAAGGTTATGGACTCTGGGATAGAGGCTAGAACATCTGTTTTTACACAAACACTATCTTTAGGGCACATCTTGGCAGAGCGTGTTTGATGGGAATAGTGATATTGCTCTTAGCAGTATTTACCCCTCCATTTTAAATCAGACATTCTGAGAAAAAGGCGTCTTTCACCAGTTAAAGCCTTTTGGAAAAGCAACCACACGCAAAGATGCGGTGCAGGACACGCTGAGGCATAATGATAATCTGTTTGCATGGTTTAGAAAATAAATGAATTACTTTTAGACACAGTCATCCATACCATTACATCAGATCAGAAACGGCAAAGCCTTTATACGGTCACTGCTGACGTCACACCACATGCAGTCACACCACAACACCACACAGCTGAATGTGAGTTATAAAATTATTATAAAACCTGGCATGACAGTGTGTGTCTGTGAGAGAGAGAGAGAGAGAGAGAGAGAGAGAGAGAGAGAGAGAGACTTTGTCATACATAATCTTCATGTTTCATTAGGTAGGAACAGACCCTGAGCTGAGACCCTGTCCATCTCTCACACACACACACACACACATGCACACACACACACACACACACCTGTGCCTAAGGGACTGAGAGAGGAGACTAGAGCATCCGGAAAAAATCCATTCAGGATCCCACCCAGGACTCTAAACAGCACAAATATTACCCACATACGGAGAAGGAATGGAGCAATATCCTCATCTCGGGTCATGCTTTTCAACGTTTGGAGATCTTTCCATTGTCTAAAAAAACAAAAGACTCTTTGAGCAGAGAGAGAGAGAGAGAGAGAGAGAGAGAGAGAGACAGACAGACAGACAGACAGACAGAGAGAGAGAGAGAGAGAGAGACAGACAGACAGAGAGAGAGAGAGAGAGAGAGAGAGAGAGACAGACAGACAGACAGAGAGAGAGAGAGAGAGAGAGAGAGAGAGACAGACAACCAGAGAAAGAGAGAGACAGACAGACAACCAGAGAAAGAGAGAGAGGGAGAGAGAGTGAGAGAGAGACAGACAGAGAGAGAGAGATAGACAGAGAGAGAGAGAGAGAGAGAGAGAGAGACAGACAGAGAGAGAGAGAGAAAGAGAGAGAGAAAGAGAGAGAGAGAGACAGACAGACAGAGAAAGAGAGAGAGAGAGAGACAGACAGACAGAGAGAGAGAGAGTGAGAGAGAGACAGACAGACAGACAGAGAGAGAGAGAGTGTGAGAGACAGACAGACAGACAGACAGACAGACAGAGAGAGAGAGAGAGAGAAAGAGAGAGAGAGAGACAGACAGACAGACAGACAGAGAGAGAGAGAGAGAGAGAGAGACAGACAGACAGACAGAGAGAGAGAGAGAGAGAGAGAGAGAGAGAGAGAGAGAGAGAGAGAGAGACAACCAGAGAAAGAGAGAGAGGGAGAGAGAGTGAGAGAGAGACAGACAGAGAGAGAGAGATAGACAGAGAGAGAGAGAGACAGACAGAGAGAGAGAGAGCGTGAGAGAGAGACAGACAGACAGACAGAGAGAGAGAGAGTGTGAGAGAGAGACAGACAGACAGACAGACAGACAGACAGACAGACAGAGAGAGAGAGAGAGAGAGAAAGAGAGAGAGAGAGAGAGAGAGAGAGAGAGAGAGAGAGAGAGAGAGAGAGAGAGAGAGAGAGAGAGAGCTCTTTCCAATATGCACTAAAATGACAAAAGCCTCTGCAACGGCCAGGAGATGAACTTCAAAAATCCCATTAAAGGTTATTAATATTTAAGAGGTCTTTATATAACTGCTTCTCTTCAGGGAAAAAAAACACCGCCTTCATCTTTGCCCTGTCTTTGCTCCCATTGTCTAGATTTACAGACATAGTCTGTACAAATGTCATATCCAGTTATTTCAGACGGATCTTCTCTCCTCCGCCTGCCACCCCCACCCCTCAACCACCGCCCCAACAGTAAACACTGGACCTCTCACAGGTTTCAACTATGGGCCACAACACTGCCCCCAGGGTTCCCACGGTCCTGCAGTGCCTTGTCCACTTCTGCAAGCTTTCATTGAAAACACAAACACATAGAAGATGACCACAGGGGCTGGAGGGAGACCCATTCTATGGAGCGTAACATGGCTTTCCAAAGAAAAGCATGTATCCTCCAAAATAGGACCTTTCACAGATGAAGGGAAAAACCTCCTCAGCGTTCAGTGGAAGTCAATGTAATGATTTTATTCTAAAGTAAATCTGAAGCATTTCTATGAGTCGATCATACTCAATAATTACGGTAAATACAGCAACAGAAACACAGTCAAAGTTAAAGCTATAAAAGTAGTATCTGTGCTGAGAGCGAGTGAAGAACAAAGTGTGTTTCCAGATGTTCTCTTTGGTCGTTTGGATTCGTTTAAAACAACAGCACACCTCAAATAACACCTGACCGGCATGAGAAGAGGTGTGGAAAGGGTTAAAACAACATTTTCACACTCGCTGGAATAATGGGATTGGTTTTTATTATTATTTTGAATAAATTAACCCTTGCAGCTCAGATAAAGATCTTATTAAACCTCGCTTTCTCAGGTGCCTTCGAATTTTGCACTGATCTCTTGTTAGTTGTTGAAATAAATAGCCTTCGCTTCCTTAACTTCTGCAGGCTGTTCTCTGAGCTACAGAGGCCCCATCCCTCCTTTATCTACTCAGTCAAATGTTTGGAAAGAGGTATGCATTGGCATTCCTAGAAAGCCTCCGTCCAGAGCGTCCCGCCTTAATGGCAGTCCTCCATGAAGTAAAAGACATTTCTAAATCTTTACTGAGAAACATTCCAGTCTGCTTCGAAAGCCCTCAAGAAATACACCACGGTCACGTTGCAGAGAAGAACTGCTTGTGCTACTCTGTTCTTGTAAACAAGTGTGTGTGTGTGTGTGTGTGTGTGTGTGTGTGTTTGCTTCTTGTCAGACACTCCCTTCATGTACAGCTTCCTGTTTCAGACGCAGACAAATGTAAACAGTATCATGAGTTGGATCCTGTTTCCCGTCGCCGCCACATTTCATATCGTCACTTAACACGTGTGTCCCACTGTACTGCAGTAACAGCTTCTACTCCTGTGACAAGACGTTAGACTTTAATTTGATGTCATTCAGCCCCAAGAACACAGAGAGTTCAGGCTCTGATTGTGGACGATGAGTTCACAACTTATCCCAAAAGTCTCTTCAGAAAGGGTACTTCCACTGCTCCACAGGCCGTGCTGCAGGACCCCGCACTGGACACGCTCATGTGCAGCTCCCATTTCAATACCATTGCATGCTATTCTCTGGAGGTTATCCAAGCAGTGTGTGCACCACTGAGCGTTTGTGACTGTTAGGAAATGCACCTTAAATGAACCGAGATCACCCATTGTCAGGGTGTCTACAAATTGTTGTGTGTGTAGTGTATATCAGATAATAAAACCTTATTATATAAACCTTATTAATAATACCTCTCCCACTGATACACCACCATCGCCCCTCCCACAAAATCTCTATCTACAACTGTAGCCCCTCCCACAGGAACACCACTCACATCATCACCTTTGCCTTCTCCAGTTGTAGCCCCTCCCACAAAAACCTCACCATCTCTATATACAGCTGTAGCCCCTCCCACAGGAACACCACTCACATCATCACCTTCGCCTTCTCCAGCTGTAGCCCCACCCACAAAAACCTCACTATCTCTATCTACAGCTGTAGCCCCTCCCACAGGAACACCACTCACATCATCACCTTCGCCTTCTCCAGCTGTAGCCCCTCCCACAAAAACCTCACCATCTCTATCTACAGCTGTAGCCCCTCCCACAAAAACCTCACTATCTCTATCTACAGCTGTAGCCCCTCCCACAGGAACACCACCCACATCATCACCTTCGCCTTCTCCAGCTGTAGCCCCTCCCACAAAAACCTCACTATCTCTATCTACAGCTGTAGCCCCTCCCACAGAAACACAGCTGACGTTCAAAACGTCAGCCCCAGATGTCGGCCTGAGCAGTGTGAGATATAGCCCTTTGTAATTGAGAGTCTGCTGTGGGCGTATTTCAGTTTAATTAAATAGTAATTAACAATTTAGATCAGTACTACATTCTTTACGAATAACATGACTAGATAAAACATACAGGGGTTGGACAATGAAACTGAAACACCTGTCATTGTAGTGTGGGAGGTGTCAGGGCTAAACTGGAGCAGCCTGGTGGACAATCTTCATTAACTGCACACTGCACCAGTAAGACCATGTGCATCCAATGGTTCAAACACTGTGTCCTGAAGGCGGTGCCGTGTATCAGGACGACAACGCACCAACACACACAGCGAGACTGGTGAAAGACTGGTTTGATGAACATGAAAGTGAAGTTGAACATCTCCCATGGCCTGCACAGTCACCAGATCTAAATATTATTGAGACACTTTGGGGTGTTGTGGAGGAGCGAGTCAGGAAACGTTTTCCTCCACCAGCATCACGTAGAGACCTGGCCACTATCCTGCAAGAAGAATGGCTTCAAATCCCTCTGACCACTGTGCAGGACTTGTGTATGTCATTCCCAAGACCAACTGACGCTGTATCGGCCGCAAAAGGAGGCCCTACACCACACTAATAAATTACTGTGGTCTAAAACCAGGTGTTTCACTTTCATTGTCCAACCCCTGTACATAGATATACTGCTGCACAGGTGCCGCGGCTAAGGCTGTCCCCCGCTCTGGCCATGTGTGCTCGCTGCCCCCTAGTGTACACTAGTGTATGTTTAAATGTGTGTTTCACTGCACGGATTGGGTTAAATGCGGATCAATTTCCTCTGTGTGCAGCACAGTGGCCAATAAAGTGATTCTAAATCTAATTCTAATCTTACAAATATATGTTACTCAAGTTTCAAACAATAGCCATGCCACCAGCATCAAACACACGAGAACCACTGTCCATGACACACACGCTATATTTGTTTAAGTAGTAAAGCAGATAGTTAAAAAAACATTGGTTGAATATAATCCCAATTACACAGCAGTCAGGACATCAAGGTGGGTCTGAAAGGTGGACAGTTCAGTCCCTGGTAATGGTGCTGTAACAGTACTGTTTCCTCCCTCAACATCCACGACCGAAATGCCCTTGAGCAAGGTACCTAACTCCCAAATGCTCACAGGGTGCTGAAGTGGCTGCCCACCACTATGGGTATGTGTGTGTGTGTGTGTGTGTGTGTGTGTGTGTGTGTGTGTGTGTGTGTGTGTGTTTGTGTGTGTGTGTTCACTGCTAGAAAAGGGTTAAATGCAGAGGCCCAGTTTCGCTGCACTTCTGTACAATGGTGATAAACATGTTTAACTTCTTTTTTCTTGGTCGAGTAAATAAATTAAACCTGAGTGAGGACCTTTTGATTGTGTCAGTGAAGGGTCGCCAGAGGCTGGTTAATAAATGACACTCTTTATGCAGCTGTAGTTAAACATTGTTTATTATCTAAAGTAAATACAAATGGGGAAATAAGGTCCTGTCATTTCAGTCGAATTTCTGTGTTGTTCTGTTGTGTTGTACTCTGTTTACGCAGTTGGTTGCTTGTACAATGACATGAAACTGGGCGCAAGGCGGGAACACACCCTGGAGGGGGCGCCAGTCTTTCACAGGGCGACACACACTCACATATTCACTCACACCTACTGACACTTTTGAGTCTCCAATCCACCTACCAACGTGTGTTTTTGGAGTGTGGGAGGAAACCGGAGCACCCGGAGGAAACCCAAGCAGACACAGAGAGAACACACCACACTCCTCACAGACAGTCACCCAGAGGAAACCCACGTGGACACAGAGAGAACACACCACACTCCCCACAGACAGTCACCCGGAGGAAACCCATGCAGACACAGGGAGAACACACCACACTCCTCACAGACAGTCACCCAGAGGAAACCCACGTGGACACAGGGAGAACACACCACACTCCTCACAGACAGTCACCCGGAGTGGGACTCGAACATACAACCTCCAGGACCCTGTGTGGCTGTGTGACCTGCTGCACCACCGTGCCACTCAAAGCTTGTTCAGGGGCTCTTAAACCTTGGGGTAAAAAACATTTTAACCTGCATAATAAGATGGCTATAAGGAGGAACTCTGTAAATCAGCTATGGTCTACAGCAGCAGTGACTGCTGTACATAGGAAGGTACACTGATTACTAACAGAACAAAGCCATGGAAGATCAGAATGAAAACCATTCTTCACAAAAAAAAACAGGCAGCGGTCTGTCAATAAGTCTGACCGACAGAAACATCAGAAGATGATCTACGGTAGATAAGTCCATACGAGCCCCAATGATCAGGACATAATCTGCAGAAGAGAAACGTCTACAGCCAATCAGATACAAGCTCCTGATTTAGGAACCATCCACTGACTCCTCCCATAATATCCAGCAGAGCCAATCAGACACAAGCTCCTGATTTAGGAACCATCCACTGATTCCTTCTACATATCGCTCAGCGGTTTCTAAAATGCAGCCGATACAGATTGATCCACATAAACCCCAGTAGCAATTAGCAGCGCCCCCTACAGTTTACTTCCACTTCTGTCTATTTAAGGCACAGTGTATTTTTTTAAACAGAAAACGGAGGAGGTGCAGCGTGTGTTTATATCAGTGCACATGAAAAAATAACTCGCTTTAGTCATTTTACGTAATGGTGTAATATTAGAAATGAAAAGTGTCAATTTGTTAAATAAATAAAGTATTAAAACACAACAGAAGTCAGTGAAAGTTGCAGTCGGTCGTTTTTAGATCAGATTTGACCCTCGGCAACTTTGATGAATGAGGGCTATTATCTCTGTTGATGCAAGACGGTGCAAACCAAGTCCCTGCTGTTTATCTGTCCCCTCTGTGTGTGTGTGTGTGTGTGTGTGTGTGTTTCTCTCTGTCTGAGTCTTCTGGATCAGGCTCAAGCTCAGCTGTGTCTGTTCACTCAGGCTGTGGTTGGACTGGGAGTGTGCAGAGAGGTCCAGGGGGAATCTGGCTGCTTTCTCTCCCCCCTGTATTAGTCATATTGAGCGTGTAGGTGGTGGATGAAGTGCTGAAAGCACTCGTTAATGTATCTGCACTTTCCTCTAGCCCTGCGAATGAAGTCTAACATTATCATCTGTGTCAGGTCTTTAGAGGTAAGGCCTTGTGTCTGTCTGAGGAAATGGAGAGGGCTTTGGTTTGTTTTTAGTGTTGGAGAAGAGTTCAAATCATACTTTAACCTTTTCTAAAAGAAGATTCTGAATGTTTTTTATCAAGATGCATCTGAGATGAGACACTTGGAGCAGCTACACATGAGTCTAAAGTCACTGATGCAAAGCACACACTAGAGGGATGTATAGAGGCACACAAACACCACTCCAAATCAGCCCAGACTATATATATCCACGCTCCAACACTGGGATATATTTCAATATCTAATGTAAACACCTTGGAGTAGAGGGTGTTACTGCTGCAAAAAGTGAATAACTGCCTAATAATGTCCTTGATTTCAGAAGAAATATGAAGACCTGTGTGCTGTGTTTTGGCAAAGCTTCCAGACGTAATAATGATAATATTTCTGCATTTATTTTATTATAATGTATTATACATTCATTCATTCATTGTCGGAAACCCTTATCCAGTTCAGGGTGGCGGTGGGTCTGGAGCCTTCCTGAAAATCACTGGGCGACACACATTCACACATTCACTCACATACACCTACAGTCTCCAATCCACCTACCAATGAGTGTTTTTGGACTGTGGGAGGAAACCGGAGCACCCGGAGGAAACCCACGCAGACACAGGGAGAACACACCACACTCCTCACAGACAGTCACCCGGAGGAAACCCACGCAGACACAGAGAGAACACACCACACTCCTCACAGACAGTCACCCGGAGGAAACCCACACAGACACAGAGAGAACACACCACACTCCTTACAGACAGTCACCCGGAGGAAACCCACACAGACACAGAGAGAACACACCACACTCCTCACAGACAGTCACCCGGAGGAAACCCACACAGACACAGAGAGAACACACCACACTCCTCACAGACAGTCACCCGGAGGAAACCCACGCAGACACAGGGAGAACACACCACACTCCTCACAGACAGTCACTCAGAGGAAACCCACGCGGACACAGAGAGAACACACCACACTCCTCACAAACAGTCACCCGGAGGAAACCCACGCAGACACAGAGAGAACACACCACACTCCTCACAGACAGTCACCGAGAGCGGGACTCGAACCCACAACCTCCAGGACCCCGGAGCTGAGTGACTGCTGCACCACAGTGCTGCCCTTTATATTATAGTATATTATTATTTGAATTATAGTTTGTGATATGTATTGACTCCTTGACTTGGCTTATTATTATTATTATTATTATTATTATTATTATTATTAATGAAGGCATTGTAAAATAATAAAGCATAAGAATATAATACTAGACATGGAAATGAATCATTTTAAAATCTCTTTTTCACATCTTATTAAAGCCTGTGTGTGCAGTATTGTGTCATCCCCATCTCGTATTTAACCACAGCCCACTGGGGTTTCTCACTTAGGGCTAAGACTGTGAGTTCTCTAAAGCTGAGATGTGAAACCACCTGTTGTTTAAAGCGCTCTACAAATAAAGACAGAATTGAAGTGAAATGAAGATGTAATTGTTCCTACACCTTAAAAAGACATGTTCAAAGCCTTCATTTATAAAATGAATATATTTTTCCCATAAAGAAAAGCAGCTCAGAGCCGGATGTCCTAATATGGGCATGTTGCCGGCCACCGGAGGCTTGCGCAGAGGGCAGGGTCTGTCTGAAAACGGGTGGGAAAAGGGAACCCGCCTGTTTTCACTTCTTGTCAACAGAGGCTCTGCAGCAGGCCCACACCATGCTCTCACAGAGGGCTGTTATTATTTTGGTAGCCATTTTATAGCACTCTTCAACCTGGGCACCCTCTGGAGACCTCATTAGCCCTCAGCCCTGAATGCTAAAGCTGTAAATACACTCAAAACACTTTAAAAATAATAACTGGAACCAAGCAAAGTGAGTCTAACTCACATTAACAAGACACCAATGGCGTTGTATCCAAATAAAGACCTAATAAAGACCTGGCAATGGTCTAACAGCAAGGATCTGTGTCTGTGTCTTCAGCAGAAGGTCGTTTTAAGGACTCTACCTCAGCAAAACAATGCACAGAGTGATGGAAATCCAGACTGCTCTTTCTTATATATGTGCTGCGTCAGAAACTAATTCAGAGGGCACCAAAACAAGAGAGGGGCCCTAACGAGGCATCCACAAACAAGCATCCCTCCCTCAGACAAGTTGCTGGTCGAGGAGTGAAGCGTTTGTTACATCACGTCATATCCAGGAACGAGGCGCTTAAGCAGCGCGTGTGTGCGTGTGCGTGTGCGTGTATACCTGATTTGGGATAAGTGACGATCCATATGTCGCTACTTCTGAGGGAGAAGTTGGCGATCTCGTCCATCTTCCCTCTGCAGAAAGGAGGCAGGCGAACTCCATGATGCTCGAAGTATTTGCTCTCGTACTCTATGGGCGTGCTCGGTGTGTCCACCTCGCTCTCTGCCATCTTCGAAGCACCGCAGACCTTAAATTCCCACGGATTTCGCTTTCTCTTTTTTATTTCCTTGACAGAGGACCACGCATTTGATGCGAGCTGCTCCGGAGGATGCTTTGGCGCAGACGCTGGACCCTCAGCCAATGGCGGTGGTCCCTGATGATGTAATCATCAGCGAGGGCTTCCACCAGCAGCAGCTACCTCAGCAGCATCAGCAGCATCAGCAGAGGGCGGGTCCACAGCGCTGTTTCTGCACGGTTAGATAACGCAGGCTCTGAAGGGGAATGCCACCCATTTTTTTTTAACCAGATTTCTGATGGAGACACAGATGAGGATGTAAACATCCATCGTCACGCAGAGTGTGTGGACGTGGACTGATTTGTTTTAGAGCTACAGACCAGCTCCGATTCCTTTAAAACGGTGGCTATACACAACACAAACACAGATGTATTATTAACTATCCAGAAGTAAGATTAGCTAAAATATGAACCCCATACAGGAGCGCTCTAATTCTACAATAACAATGTAGTTGAACTGTTGCTATTCATACTTTAACTGCTTTAACCCTGTTCCTCAACGCTCACAGACCAGCTATGAACATTCTCAGCATGTGCGAGTGGATCAGACACAGCAGTGCTGCTGGAGTTTTTAAACCCTGTGTCCACTCTCTGTCCACTCTGTGAGACACTCCTCCCTCGTTGGTCCACCTTGTAGATGTAGAGTCAGAGACAGTAGCTCATCTGTCGCTGCACAGTGTGTGTCGCTCGTCCTCTAGTCCTTCATCAGTGACACAGGACGCTTTCGGCTGGATGTTTTTGGTCGGTGGACTGTTCTCAGTCCAGACACTGAGGGGTTTAAAAACTCCAGCAGCACTGCTGTGTCTGATCCACTCTACACCAGCACAACACACACTAACACACCACCACCACGTCAGTGTCACTGCAGCGCTGAGGATGATCCACTACCACATCACACCTGCTCTGTGGGGGTCCTGGGAGGGTCCTGAGGGATGTAATAAAGTATTATAGTATTAAAGTAATATAGGACCATGATTTAATGTTTAATGGTGAAAGAGTGCATCAGTGAGCCTTGGCTGTTCAGGACCTTGTCACCAGTCCAACAGATGTCCTTCCTCTGACTACCACCGTCACAAACTGGGCCTATTCACAGTGGCTCAGATCCTTACACTCACCATTTCCCTGCCTCCAACATCAATTGTACACTCACTGCACCTGCGAGAGTGCTCACTGTAACAAGACAATCAGTGTTATTATGTGTGTTATTTTAATATTGTGTGGCTGACCTTAACTTTAAATGAAGTCTAAATGACTCAATAAGATAGATAGATAGATAGATAGATAGATAGATAGATAGATAGATAGATAGATAGGTAGATAGATAGATAGATAGATCTAGGAAAAAAGAAAACTACAACATTATATTAACATGTATTTAACTTTATAATTAGTTTTGATTGAATTATTATAAATAACATCAATAATAATAATTATTTATTATTTAACATGGCGGCACTGTGAGGAGTGTGGTGTGTTCTCTCTGTGTCTGCGTGGGTTTCCTCCGGGTGACTGTCTGTGAGGAGTGTGGTGTGTTCTCCCTGTGTCTGCGTGGGTTTCCTCCGGGTGACTGTCTGTGAGGAGTGTGGTGTGTTCTCTCTGTGTCTGCGTGGGTTTCCTCCGGGTGACTGTCTGTGAGGAGTGTGGTGTGTTCTCTCTGTGTCTGCGTGGGTTTCCTCCGGGTGACTGTCTGTGAGGAGTGTGGTGTGTTCTCTCTGTGTCTGCGTGGGTTTCCTCCGGGTGACTGTCTGTGAGGAGTGTGGTGTGTTCTCTCTGTGTCTGCGTGGGTTTCCTCCGGGTGACTGTCTGTGAGGAGTGTGGTGTGTTCTCTCTGTGTCTGCGTGGGTTTCCTCCGGGTGACTGTCTGTGAGGAGTGTGGTGTGTTCTCTCTGTGTCTGCGTGGGTTTCCTCCGGGTGACTGTCTGTGAGGAGTGTGGTGTGTTCTCTCTGTGTCTGCGTGGGTTTCCTCCGGGTGACTGTCTGTGAGGAGTGTGGTGTGTTCTCTCTGTGTCTGTGTGGGTTTCCTCCGGGTGACTGTCTGTGAGGAGTGTGGTGTGTTCTCTCTGTGTCTGCGTGGGTTTCCTCCGGGTGACTGTCTGTGAGGAGTGTGGTGTGTTCTCTCTGTGTCTGCGTGGGTTTCCTCCAGGTGACTGTCTGTGAGGATTGTGATGTGTTCTCTCTGTGTCTGCGTGGGTAGTTTTGTGTTAAGCTGCAAATGTCAAGTATAAAAAAGCAACAAAAATATGGAAAAATTTAAGCAAGATTTTGCCTTATGCCCTCGGCACAGAGGAAGAACCAGGGGCCACATGTTTCTGTGGTAAAAATCATAGGTGGTACCTGAGGTTCTGGTTTGATACCGGGGTGGTACTGGGTCTAAAACGTTTGAGAACCACTGTCCTAAACAATGTTGGATATAATTGAAGGTTCATTGAGAAAGAAGAGCTCTGTAGCTCTCCCTCTTCGCCCCTCCGCTTTGAGCGTCTCAGATATCGTGTTTCTATTGGTTGGTGCTCAGAGAAGGGGCGAGGTCGTTCAGCGGGGGCGTGGTTTGTAGGGGAAAATGGCGTGGCCTATGAGAGGAGACCGGCTCCTCGTTTCCTATTGGGCAGTCGTAATCAGCTGTTTATAGCGTCAGGGAAAAACAACAGCCGCGCGCCTCTGCAGGTTCTCTCCCCGAGAAACAGGCAGCGAGCCTCGGCATGAGCTCAGAGTGAAGCCGCCTCACACAGCGCCAGCCTCCTTCTTCTCCTCCGCACTCCACGCTCTAGACCCGGAGCCTCTCTGAGGGAGATGTTTGACCTAAAGGGCGGCTGGAACATCTCGTTCGCAGGCTGCGGATTCCTGGGGATATACCACATCGGTGTGGCGAGCTGTTTACTGGAGCAGGCGCCTTACCTCATCCACAGAGCCGGCAGAATATACGGAGCTTCCGCGGGAGCACTGACCGCATCCGTGCTCACCAGCCAGGCGTGCTTAGGTACCTGCTACACCTGTAATACACACACTACACCACACACACACACTACCACATACACACACACACACACTACACCTGTAATACACACACACAACACCACACACACACACACTACCACACACACACACACTACACCTATAACACACACACACTACCACATACACACACACACGCTACACCTGTAATACACACACACACGCTACACCTGTAATACACACACACCCACTACATCATACACACACACTACACCTATAATATAAACACACACACACTACACCTATAACACACACACACACACAACTCCATACACACACACCACCACATACACACACACACAACTCCATACACACACACCACCACATACACACACACACACAACTCCATACACACACACCACCACATACACACACACACACAACACCATACACACACACTACACCTATAACACGCACACACAACTCCATACACACACACACTACACCATAAACACACACTACACCTATAATACACACACACACACAACACCATACACACACACTACACCTATAACACACACACACACACACTAAACCATACACACACTACACCTGTAATACACACACACTACTCCATACACACACTACACCTGTAATACACACACACTACACACTGCTGAGGTACACACTTTACCTGTAATACACCCACTCCACCTTACACACTGCTTAGGTACACATTAACTCTATTATACACACGATTTATACACACACACTACACCACACACACACTACACCTGTAATACACACACACTACACTTCTGAGGCCCTCCCCACACCCAAGGGGGCTGTATTGAGGGGTGAGGGGTGTTAGGATTATGCTAAGGCCCTGTGAATGTTTTTTTTTTTTACTGTTATTAAACAATTAAACTGTCATCATTCTTATAATAGTTAATTTATAACATTAAAACTTGTGACATCACAGAAAAAGAAATCAAAGTTAGCTGTTTTTTGCATTTTACCTTCCATGTGTAGGTCGTATTCTTTAGAGACTCACTGACAGAAGAATAAACATTTCTAATAAATAAAACCTGGATAAAGAAGAGGATGATTTAAGTGCATCTTCCTTCACTTTCTCTTGCTGCTGCACTGTGTAATCAGCATTTTACTGTGCTGCAGTTACTGATGAACCAGTGATAGCCACTGATTACACCGAGAAATGATAAAGAAGCTTTAGCATGGTGCTGAAATACTGCTCCGTTACATCAGTGTGAATTGGACATCACCATATAAATATTTATATATAATGTATGTGTGTGTATATAACTGGTTATCCCTAAATTTTGCCAACATCTCTCCCCAGTTTTTATTCATGGAACTGGTTCCACACATCAGTGAGTGTCCCCTGATTGCACACGGTGCCCCTAGCATCCAGGGCTGCGCCACTAAATGGCTCGACGTTCCGGAGGGGAATGCAAACTGCCCAGATCTGTCACATCTGCTGATAGACTCCCATGCTAGCTACCACCACAGACAGTGTTAGGGGAAGGAGTGGCCCTTCCACACTGTTGTATTTTGATATGGACTTTGTTTGTATCTCAGGACGCTTTGTAAACAATAGTGTTTAAGGTGTAGACGCTGTGAGAGAGGTTTAAGAATCACTTGAGTTTATCGTGTTTTTTGTGAGTTCTGATTGGGCAGGGTCAGGGTTAAGGTAGGACTGACAGACTCACTGTTTTAATATTAAAATCACACAGTGAAAGAGTTTGATTTTTAAATCGCAAGAGCTGCAGTTTTAATTCTAGCCTGCGCTGTCAAGAACAATCCTTTAACAGGGTTTAAATGGGGACATTCAGCTTTTATAACAGAGTTAGAGGAGTCCGCAAAAGCTAGACACTGCGCTGTGAACACTGTGAACAATCAGTGCTCAGAATGAACTCCAGACCTCATTGTATTTGGTTAAAAACAAGGCACATGGAATGAGTAAAGGACGGGACACAGAGTCAAAGTCAGACCCTTTACAGCCCTGTTATGACCGTTTCCCCTCTGAATGTGACTAGATAATGTGCTTGACTCAGCAGTCTAATGATAAAAAGTAGATAATTGCCATAAAGACAGTAGTTAAAGCATTGATTAGAAAATACCAATGACTTTCCAAGAAGAACTGTCAATGATAATCAGTGATTAATGAACCCTCGTTATTCAGTTATTAATGGTAAAGGGGACGTATTATATAAAATAAAAAAATATGTGTGGATCTGGAGCCCACCAACCCACACACTGTGAAACAAGACCTCCCAGTCAGTTTTTTTTTTTGTTGTTGTTGGCCCATAAAATAAATTGTATTGATTTGTGCTGCTTCTACGGTAGAGTGCAGAGACTTTAGAATGGCCCCGCCCCATTGTCTGAGTCTGTCCAATCACAGCGCTGGACCCGTGTTTATGTGAGAGCACAAAGACGAGGTTAAACGCAGCAAAACAGACACAACGAACGCGGAGAAATAAGAGCACTGAGTAAAAAGAAGAAAGAGAACAGAGTGAAAACGGCTAAAAACCAGAGCTTCTGCTCCTCGCTCCTCACTGCTGTGCGCTCGGGGTCGGGGTGAACAGCGAGCGGCTCATTATCATTTAAAGGAACAGGTGCTGAAAGCGGGCGTTCTGAACAGGGGCTGTTTACACAGGGGGAGAACACTGCTGTGGGGTTTGGTCCAAAGTAGTATTTTTGGCTGTGTTTTCTTGCTTGTGTGTCATTTTTGCTGATGTTCTGTTGCAGAGAAATGCTGCGAGGATGTGATTGAAGTGGCTAAAGAGGCCCGGAAACGCAACCTGGGCCCACTGCACCCCACTTTTAACCTGGTGAAGGTTCTGCGCTCTGGGCTGCAGCGGGACCTGCCTGAAGATGCACACACTCGTGCCTCGGGGAAGCTGTGTGTGTCCCTCACGCGGGTCAGTGATGGGGAGAACGTCCTGGTCTCAGATTTCAACTCAAAAGACGAGCTCATTCAGGTCAGACCACCTTGTTGTTGTAGAAATGGCTTTCTTTCTCACCATGAATGCAGTGAAGATATGATTTGCACCTGGAGTGTAGCCTCTGCTCTCCTGGGAAAGCATCACATGACACGTGGATTAGAGGCTGTTCAGCCACATAAACATTAGATAATCAACACATAATCAACACAAACCTACCTTTGAAGAACAGTGTGAAAGGGGCTAATATTACAGTCTGTGATTGTAGAAAAACAAAGCTCTCCTGAATGGTGATAGGGACTTGAAATACAAATGGACAATGAGAGTAGAAACAAGGAGGTGGCTTTAATCGATGTGTAATATACGTGTGCGCACTTATACGGCACATTCTTTGCGTGTGTAATGTTTTATTCTGATTCAGATGATCTCAGACATGACATTAGTGCCGCGCTGTCTGTATTACACCCATTTAGATTAAGGAGCATAAAAGAATGAATCATTCTCTCTCTCTCTCTCTATCTATCTCTCTCTATCTATCTCTCTCTCTCTATCTATCTCTCTCTCTTTCTCTATATCTCTATCTATCTCTTTCTCTCTCTATCTATCTCTCTGTCTCTCTATCTATCTCTCTCTCTCTCTCTCTCTTTCTCTCACTCTCTCTCTCTCTCTCTGTCCCTCTATCTCTATCTCTTTTTTTCTCTCTCTCTCTTTCTCTCTCTCTCTGTCTCTCTCTCTATCTCTCTCTTTTTTTTCTCTCTGTCTCTCTCTCTCTCTCTCTCTCTCTCTTTTTTTTTCTCTCTCTCTCTCTCTTACACTCTTTCTCTCTCTCTACCTCTCTCTTGGTCTCTCTCTCTCTCTCTACCTCTCTCTTGGTCTCTCTCTCTCTCTCTCTCTCTCTCTCTCTCTCTCTCTCTCTTTTTTTTTCTCTCTCTCTCTCTCTCTTACACTCTTTCTCTCTCTCTACCTCTCTCTTGGTCTCTCTCTCTCTCTCTCTCTCTCTCTCTCTCTCTCTCTCTCTCTCCCTCCCTCCCTCCCCTAGGCACTTGTCTGTAGCTGTTTCATCCCTGTGTACTGTGGCCTGATCCCTCCTGCCTTCCGTGGAGTCGTAAGTGTCAATGGTCATTTCTAGAGTGATGTCATTTGAAGCCTGTGGTAATGCCCTGCTTGTTGCAGCAGGTTGTGTCCTGTATCTCTCAGGATTTGGGACTTCGCTACCAGAGTCCACACTGCAGCCTCTGCACTGGAGAACTGAGTCACTAGGGCTCACTGAACACACATGAACCCTACATCACACCATATTAACACAGCCCTCTGTTTTCACGGCCAGGTTCGAGTGAGCTCAGTAGGATTTGCGTGGATACGGGATTTTGATCGGCTTATGAGTATAATGCGTTCTAAGAGGGGGTTCTCAACCACTTTAAGGGCATCCTCATCATTTTTAGAAATCATGGAGGCCTGTGGGTTAACGGAGCACTTTCCATCCCTCCCCTGAGCTTCCCCTCTTCCAGTATCACTCTGCCGAGATTAAATGGGTGTTCACTGGACAGATTAAGAGCTAGCTTTGAAGAGAGACCAGCTTATATAAAATTCTATACATGTTTCACTCTTCAGGCTCCAGATATTATATTTAAGGTGCAGGAGTTCCAGAGTAAAGAGTATTGTGGCGTTTACAGAAGTCTGCTTACGGCTGCTCCAGGGATCCGTACATGGTTGTGCCCAAAATTAATCAGTACCCTATTCACCACATAGTGAGCAATGTAGGGAATAGAGTAGGGGGCTATTGGGAACACGCCTCACTTTGTACAGGATTAAAATATGTTGGGGCGAGCTCCCGGAACCCACAGAGAACGAACTGAAGGCTCTGCAGCTCATAAAAAGGGCCTTGACATACATGAGAGTTTATGAGAGGAGTGTGGGGCAATTTCCACCGTTTTGAAATTCTCCAAAAAAGAGGCGGGACCCTATGGAAAACAAAACCTAACGCTGATTGGACTGTGATACTTAGAGGCGGGACCAACCGTCTGGCAGAGCTTGGTTAATACAGAGCCATTGGTTTTTACTGTAGTAGAATGAAAGAGGTGGTGCGTCGCCCCATCGCCGGCCCCTGTTCCTCACACAGGTCAACAACACTGTTGTAAAAGCAGCCCTGGGTCTGATCACATGTTGTTGACTTTCTGAGTGAAAAGAAGTTCCTCTCCAGAAAATAAACTGCACTGTTGAGCAAAGTGGAAGCGGTCCTGTCTCTGATCTTTGAAAATGTTGATGTATTCATTGCACAGATCTTTAATAATTAATATGAGAATTAAGTCATTTTCCGCTTTTTTTGTGTGTGTTAAAATGTATACTGTCAAAGGTCTACAATTGTGGGGAAACACAGTTCTCTCTAGTGGAAGCTTCATGTCTTTTAAGGTGGAATGGTGTGTTTCAGGGAAAAAATCGACTGCTGTTTGTAGGCGGCTGAAGAGTAACTCGTCTGTAAGTGTTTATTCACTGTTTGAATCACCACAGAAACTCATTTGTAACTCGAGGTGTTTAGAGAGACAGATACAGAGAGAGAGAGAGAGACAGACACAGAGAGAGAGAGACACACACAGAGAGAGAGAGACAGACACAGAGAGAGAGAGAGAGACAGACACAGAGAGAGAGAGACAGAGACAGACACAGAGAGAGAGCGAGAGAGACAGACACAGAGACAGACACAGAGAGAGAGACAGACACAGAGAGAGAGACATACAGACACAGAGAGAGAGAGAGAGACAGACACAGAGAGAGAGAGAGAGAGAGACAGACACAGAGAGAGAGAGAGAGAGAGAGAGAGACAGACAGACACAGAGAGAGAGAGAGTCAGAAAGAGAGAGAGAGAGACATACAGACACACTTAGTTTCCAAGGTCGGGAATCAAACCCCGGTCTTCCTTCTTTACAGCAGCAGTGTTACACTGTGGCGATTGGTTCTGTGTTAAAAGTGTGTAGGCCATGCGTGTGAAGGAGAACGGGAGTTTTATTACGTCTGGACTTTATTCAGACATTGTTTATGGCTCTTGGACCTGAGGCCAGTGGCCAGTTTGCTGCCGGTTGAAGTGCCAGTGTGTCCTAATTACTGCCCGCGCTGAGAAAGCGAACGGAGGTCAGTTCGTAAAAGCACTTTTCCCGGTCAGAAGAGGCCTCTCGAATGAAGTGTCGGATGTTGTCCTGGTGGAGCTGCGGCTGAATGAACGAGGCCCCGATGGTGCCGTTATATAACACTGATCTCCTCTTTCATGTTGGTGCCAGCGAGACCTGGCACTCACTCGGCTGACCCAGAGTGGGCACCTGCACCCGGCTCTGCAGCGGAGAGAGTCCTCACACACACCGTGAAATCAGAAATCTCTCAGTAAAACGAACACCTGTGTCTGTCTCTGACTCTCTCTCTCTGTTCCGTCTCTCTCTTCCTTTCTTTCTTTCCCCTCTTCCTTACTGTCTCTGTGTCCCTCAAACTCTCTGTGTCCCTCTGTTTTACTCTGTTTCTTTCTGTCGTTCTGTCTTTCTTCTGTCTGTCTGCTTCTGTCTCTTTGTCTCTCTCTGCTCTCCAACTCTGCCTTTTTCTCTCACTTCCTCTTTCTTGCTGTCTTCCCCTGCATTCCTCAATCGTCCTGTTTCTGTTTTTCTGTCTCTACTTCTTGTTTTTCGCTGTCTGCTTCTCTCTCTCTCTCATTTCCTTTCCTCTCTCTCTTCTGTCCTCTTTATACACCTCTCTCTCTCTCTCTCTCCCTCTCTCTCTTCCTTTCCTCTCTCTCTTCTGTCCTCTGTATACACCTCTGTGCTCTCTCTCTCTCTCTCTCTCTCTCTCTCTCTCTCTCTCTCTCACTCTCTGCAGAGGTATGTGGATGGAGGGATCAGTGATAACCTGCCTCAGTCTGAGCTGAAGAACACCATCACCATCTCCCCGTTCTCCGGAGAGTGTGACATCTGTCCCAAAGACAATTCCAGCAGTTTCCACGAGCTGCGGCTCACCAACACCAGCATTCAGGTCAACTGGGGAAACATGTACCGACTCAGCAAGGCCCTCTTCCCACCGGAGCCCAAGGTCAGAGCCCTTGGCTTAACGTTGACCCTACCATCGGGAGGTCACTGGTTTGATCTCCGATGATGTATCAGCCGAGGCCAGGAATCCTAGAGAGCCCAACTCCCTGGGGGGTTAGAACGGCCCCTCCTCTCCCCCGTCTCTCTGCTCACGGTGCCAGCTATAGGTTGATGTGAGTGATCTGGGCCCAGTTTCCCAAAAACATCTTAGTGTTAAGATCATCTGTGTCCTCCTCCGGCATTTTCCCCACCCTCTGAGAGTTTCATAGTGCAGTTTCTGCTGTGCTGAACCCAGAGTAGCAATGACAGATGCTCTGTTCTGCTTATTACATAGTGCTCCTTTAAATGAAAATGTGCCACACACAGCTCACACACCCCACGCTTCACAAGCTTTAGCTCGTTTCATTTGTTAACAAAGACATACTGTCTAGTACAAAGGCCTCACTGGAGTTACACACAGCCCCACTGGCACCGTTAATGCATGCATGATTTTACGCACTACATCATCAGCCCACACTATATCACTGACTGCAAATTCACACTGGCCTCCCTGGAGACTAACACCATTAACACTCATATACTTAGGTTACTCTCTCAAATCTCTGGTCAAAGAGGCACTTTTTGAGCTTCTAATGCACTGATCTGCCTCTGTAATTTGTCACTGTGGTGCAATGCGTGTAAAATACTTTTAATAATGAGTGTGTCATAATGCAATACATGATACAGTAAGAGCACTGAGAGCAAATCCTGCTTCACTAGGGCCCCATACTCGTGCCAGTGTGAAACTCACTTCCAGCAGGATGCCGATTACGTAACAGCCAAATCAAATCCGCTCAGGGAACGCAAGCGTCGGGTCTCGCCCCGCTCACAAATCGAATGACAGCTGTTTCAGCTGCTTCAAACTGTGCAGTACATAGAAAAGAGAGCCTGCATTGTCCAGCCGGTGTGGAAATCTGTGTTTCCCAAAAAATCAAACAAGTGCATGGACACACGGTTTCACGCAGAGTGAAATATCTGCATGTTTTCCAGGAAAAAAGAAAGTAATGTGCCTGTGAAGTTGCTCAATCACTGCTTCAGATTTCACAGTATTCATCGCTTCAGTGAAACACAGAACACACTGTGCCCCAGGACATTTACAAACTTTAGACCCCTTCCACTTCACCTTAGAAAAACAGTCAAATCCTTGAATATCACTAAACATCCTAAATATCGCCACTGACAAGTGGATGAATGTCGAAACAAGGAGGTCACTTTGATGGTTATAGTTGATAGGTTCACTTTTGTGGAGGTGAGGAGGGACTAGAAAGGCCCCCGGTTCCTATCACCACCTCCGTGAAGGAAGTCTGAGTGGATTTTCTTCTGCCTCCGGCATGTTTGCTTTAGGGGGTGATGACTGTTCCTGTGCTGCAGTGTGTGTAGGTCTCACCCCTGTATGGGTGCCGGTGTAACGGTTTTGACGGTGGGTTTTTTGGCCTTACCTCTCGGCGGTTTCAATGTTGTGGCTGATCGACATACAGTTCGTAATGAAGTTAATATAATCCTCCAAATGGTTTGTCAGGGGGGGAAACACACACAAAAAACACAATGTTCTGATTCTGCTCCGCTACTTACATCAAGTGCAGAGACTTTGCCCCGCCCCCTCGTCTGAGTCTGTCCAATCACAGCGCTGGACCCGTGTTTATGTGAGAGCACAAACACGAGGTTAAACTCAGCGAAACAGACACAACGAGCGCGGAGAAATAAGAGCACTGAGTAAAAACGGAGAAGAAAGAGAACAGAGTGAAAACGGCTAAAAACCAGAGCTTCTGCTCCTCGCTCCTCACTGCTGTGCGCTCGGGGTCGGGGTGAACAGCGAGCGGCTCGTTATCATTTAAAGGAACAGGTGCTGAAAGCGGGCGTTCTGAACAGGGGCTGTTTACACAGGGGGAGAACACTGCTGTGGGATTTGATCCAGATCTGTGTTGCACTGTGGAAAATGGGGAGTTAAGGATGTTGTAGTAGAGTGGTACACACTTTTTCTCTGATGTCTCACAGATGCTGGCGGAGATGTGTCAGAACGGATACAAAGACGCCTTCCGCTTCCTCAAAGAAAACAGTGAGTACTCTTCACTCTTCAGTTAAAGAAGGAAACACCATCATTGTTTGATTGTGAAGGACTTTTCAGACTTTTAGTGAGCGTTGCCATGGAAACATCACTTATTAAAATGTCTGTTTATGACAACAGAGTTTAGCAATGTTTGTTTATTTGAGGTGGGAAAATGGAGGAAGATGCTGCATACTTTCTTCTTTATTGTGGGGCTGTGATTTCAGTTAGCATTAGCAATTATGATATTAGCACGTTTATAGCAAATGAACTCTGGATCTTGAACTGGTTAGAAACTTGAAACTTGGGTTTTCACAAAAGCAGGCTACATCTCTCCTTCACAAAACAGTAGAAGAAAGGCATCATGGTCCAAAACATGTGTCAGTGTCCGGCGACCATTCTTAGAGTAACGCAACTGGCCACTGATTCCCTTTCATTTTTTTTTTAGCCACACTGGCTTTTTGGGTGAACTCTAGCTTTAATGATGTCCTATGACCCTTTAGATCTGTTGGGAACCCAGTGTCCAAGCACTGACCTGGTCCTGATGCAGGACACACCCACCTGCTGCTGCTCTGGAGACAAAAACACAGTCGTCTCCGAATCCACGAAGGAATGGATGCTGCGGAGACTTAGCCTCTTGAGGAAGCACCACTGGTGGTTGGACGAGCAGCTTGTTAATAACTTGCCTACTCCCATTAAGAAAGGTAAGAGCTTTCGAATGTCTTTGTAATTAATTATTTAAACTATTGCCACAAAAAAAGCCACAATGTAAAAGTTTGTCACACATTTCTATACACATAAATATATCATTTTCACACATGCATAAGATAGTTCAGCCATAATTAATAATTATCAGACACAGATAATCCATCAGATATTCAGGAACGTCTTGCAGATCAATCAGTAAATTAAGACAAAGCATTATGTGAAAGCTTCATGACTGAACTAACACAAAACCCTCCTCCAGAGGGCGCTATATAGGTTATGTCTTGCCCGCAATAATTAGTGCAGCAATTTCTAAATGAAGCCTTTTTCGAAATTACTTAAGTCCAGAAAAAAAGTACGTCATTAACGTATATTAACGATGTCCTTCACACCGAGTCCGAAAAAAATAACGTACGTCATTAACATATATTAACAATGTCCTTCATACCGAGACAGACAAAAAACGCACATCATTAATGTATATTAACGATGTCCTTCACACCGAGTCTGAAAAAAAGTACGTCATTAACGTATATTAATGATGTCCTTCACACCGAGTCCGAAAAAAAACGCACGTCATTAACGTATATTAACGATGTCCTTCACACTGAGTCTGAAAAAAACGTATGTCATTAACGTATATTAACTATGTCCTTCACACAGAGTCCGAAAAAAAAATGCACGTCATTAACGCATATTAACGATGTCCTTCACACCGAGTCCAAAAAAAAACACACGTCATTAACGTATATTAACAATGTGCTTCACACCAAGTCTGAAAAAAACGTACATCATTAACGTATATTAACGATGTCCTTCACACCGAGTCTGAAAAAACCGTACATCATTAACGTATATTAACTATGTCCTTCACACCGAGTCCGAAAAAAATGCAGATCATTAACGTATATTAACGATGTCCTTCACATGACTCGGAAAATGACGGACTGTGACGCTGCGTCAGATTTTGAATTAGAACCTGTTCTATTTTCTGAGTTTGACGGATGTGCAGGCCGACCAATCAGAGTGCCGTTGTCATGGTTACAAACCAAACAAATGAGCAGGATGGCAGCAGCTGAACACAAATCTTAATAAACAAGCAACACAATGAGAACTAAACTGTGGCGGTTAAAGAAAATACAATCCCTTTTACTGAGAGGAGCCACACGCAGAAGCAGAGCCTCACACTCCCCCAGTGACCTTCAGTGTGAAAAGGCCTTTAGAGCTGCCAGCTCCGCACTTGGCAGCACTGCTTTTATTTCTAGACTGCTTCATTACTCAGATCATTACACACAGCCCTCACTCATGTGGTTGCTGTTGGTCACACACTTGTGAGGGCCACACCTTTAACATTCAAACTCCTAAGATCCCGTCCGAAATATCCCCCAGATCCTGAGTTAATCCACATTAATGCAGTTGAAATTGTATTATGAACTGGTCTGTAAGCAAGCGTGTGTGTTTGTGTGTTTGTGTGTGTGTAGTGTTCTGTGAAGCGTGTCAGGAGAAACACGGCCTGTTTTCTCAGCTCACTGGTCTGTTGCCGGTGCGTGTGGCCTCCTACATGCTAATGCCCTGCACGCTGCCGGTGGAGTCGGCTTACTCCGCAGTCCAGAGGTATGAGCTCTGACCCTCTCTCTTCCTCCCACAGCTCATACACAGTCTAACATTACACAGAAATGTGAATCTGAACGTGCTATTAGTCATACACCCTCTATGCTGCTTTGTACTGTGGCGCCACCTGCTGACAATATTGCAAATATTAAATATTAAATATCCCTCTTCAGTGTTCTGATCACGAGGGGACTGTGTTACGCATAGCCACTTACACCTGGCAGGTGAGCTCCGAGATCTGAGCTACTCCGATGTTTTACCTGTGCATTTATAACACAGTTTATTAGGCATTTTTGTTGCTGTCAGTGATTCTCAGGTCCTTAGTGGTAATGCTATAATTATTATGGGGTGTTTTGCTTCCCTGAGCACCTCTGATAGATATATCAAACTTTTTAATTATATCTGAATAGCAACAAAAAATCTTTAAAAATGACATCGCAATATTGGCCACACGGTGGAGCAGCAGGTAGTGTCTCTGTCACAGCTCCAGGGTCCTGGAGGTTGTGGGTTCGAGTCCCGCTCCGGGTGACTGTCTGTGAGGAGTGTGGTGTGTTCTCCCTGTGTCTGCGTGGGTTTCCTCCAGGTGACTGTCTAAGAGGAGTGTGGTGTGTTCTCCCTGTGTCTGCGTGGGTTTCCTCCAGGTGACTGTCTAAGAGGAGTGTGGTGTGTTCTCCCTGTGTCTGCGTGGGTTTCCTCCGGGTGACTGTCTGTGGGGAGTATGGTGTGTTCTCCCTGTGTCTGCGTGGGTTTCCTCTGGGTGACTGTCTGTGGGGAGTGTGGTGTGTTCTCCCTGTGTCTGCGTGGGTTTCCTCCGGGTGACTGTCTGTGAGGAGTGTGGTGTGTTCTCCCTGTGTCTGTGTGGGTTTCCTCCGGGTGACTGTCTGTGAGGAGTGTGGTGTGTTCTCCCTGTGTCTGTGTGGGTTTCCTCTGGGCGTTGGTATGTGGATTGGAGACTCAAATGTGTCCATAGGTGTGAGTGTGTGAGTGAATGTGTGAGTGTCTGTCGCCCTGTGAAGGACTGGCTCCCCCTCCAGGGTGAGTTTCTGCCCTGTGTCCGATGATTCCGGGTAGGCTCCCGACCCACCACGACCCCGACCCGGAGTTACAGACAATGAATGAATGATATTGAGAAGCTATAACCTGCCTCTTGTAGATATGACATGGAAAATGAGAACAGTGTGAATGTTCTTTTTGTGTCAAGCAGCAAAGAAGCTCTAAATAAAGCATTATACAACTGTTTAAATAAAAAGCAGGTGTCGTCTTAGCCGTGTAGCACTGCAGCACTTCAGCAAATAACCTACTCTTTGTTACACTTTCTTACACTGAAGACCCATAAACTGAACTCTATTCTCCACCAGAGGGTGCTGTAGAACCTGTGTCTAACAGCATCTTTTTAGTCAAATCAAGGAAACACTGAAAGGTATGGCGTCAAAATAGTCTAAAGTTCTGAGAACCAAAAAACACTATCCATAAGCAATAAATGACATTCTGTAATTGAGAAAACTGTGATGAATATTGAGAGTTATAATAAACAGGTTTCTAACGAGAATATTTCTGTGTGTAATCGTCTATTTTTGAGTTTAATTTTCTTGAAGAATCTTTTTCTCAGTCTCGCTTTCGGCTCCGGAGGTGTCTCACTTATAACGGGGGTCGGGATCTAGAAAGTCATTGGCTGCTGAAGTTAAGCCCCGCCCACTCAGCAGATTCTGCACACTGTCAGCGAGAGCGCTGCAATCTGACCGTGACCGGTAAACACGGGTAGCATATCAACTACTTTTAACGATTGTGTCTTTTATTAATGCACAGTTTGTCAGAGGCTTAGAGTCGTTTCCAATCAGGGTCAGGGTGTGCAGAATCTACTGGGTGGGCGTGGCTTAACGTTAGCAGCCAATGACTGTCTAGATCCCGACACCGTAAAAAGCGAGAAACTTCTGGAGGCGACAGTGAGACTGAGGGAAGTGCAGCTGAGAAAAGGCAAAACTGAAAGCGAAAACGGATTCTTCAAGAAAATTACACACAAAAAACAGACGATTACACACAGAAATATTCTTGTTACAAACCTGTTTATTATAACTCTCAATATTCATCACAGTTTTCTCAATTACAGAATGTCTTTTATAGGTTATGGATTCTGTTTATTGGTTCTCAGAACTTTAGAACCTATTTTGACACCATAGAAAGGCAAAACCTGGACAGCTCAGCACACTTGGAGGAGAACACTAACTGCCCAGATCTGTTATGCCGTCTAAGAGACTGAGCTTGTGAAGAGGAGATCCTACCCTCCCAGAGAGAGCAAGACAACTTCACATTGTCAAACTTAGCTTCTTCAGCTCCCTCTAGTGGAGAATAGGGTTCATCTCCCAGTTCCTAGTAGAAAGTTTGCAATAGAAGCTTCTTTGCACATTGTTTTTGTTGCAATTCATTCATTCATTCATTCATTATCTGTAACCCTTATCCAGTTCAGGGTCGCGGTGGGTCCAGAGCCTACCTGGAATCATTGGGCGCAAGGTAGGAATACACTCTGGAGGGGGCGCCAGTCCTTCACAGGGCAACACAGACACACTCACACACACACACACACCGGAGCAAGACACAGAGAGAACACACTACACTCCTCACAGACAGTCACCCGGAGCGGGAATCAAACCCACAACCTCCACGCCCCTGGAGCTGTGTGACTGCGACATCTACCTGCTGCTCCACTGTGCCGCCCTGTTGCAATTCAAGATACGTTTAAATGCTCTGACTCATTCTTCATAGGTGCTCTTCATAAGAAAATGACCACATAAGAATTGTAGTATGAACCAAGAGCTCTCCAAGCACTGACTACAACGCAGAGCCTCTAATAAATTGGCATAAATTCACAGATGAAAAAGGGATGTGACAAGAACTTAAACTGACAGGAGGGGGCATCACAAATGTTTTAGAAATCAGAGGTGGTCAGGGATGATTGTGACCATGTTCCAATTAAATATTCACTATCACTGAGTGCGTGTAACTCTTAAAAACCTCACATTTTTCAAGCTGAATGAAATTAGATGAACTAATTTGCCTCAATAACAATGTGCATCCTTGCATCAGTAATTCCTTAAATACTCTACTATTAAATCATAATGGAACTCCAGTTCCTTTGGTTGGAGGATTGAATCATAACCTGAACCCCACTTATGATTTCCTGGGATTTATTTGAATGCCATCAACATTACAACATCTGTCTGCGTCCTCTGACCGTAAACTCCTCCATGAACAGGTTTGTGGAGTGGATTCCAGAGGTGCCTGCGGACGCACGCTGGATTTACCAGGTGGTTGGGAGCGTTTACAAACACGTCTGGAAGGGTGTGTCCTCAAATCCTGGCAGGTGAGGGTGCACACATCGCCCAAACTGTAACTTTAAAAGTGTAATGTTTTGAGCAATGAGAGCATCACTGAGCTCAGAGGCTCATGTTGGAGGGTTACTTTATCACAAACGCCACAGGTATTGGATGTAGCTCTGTTAGTCTTGTGTGTGTGTCGTGGACGTGGGTTAACCATTATCTGCTACACAGGACTGAGCTGTTGTAAAACAGAATGCGACAGCCATAAATATCTTCAGAGTCCTGGGGCACTGTCGTAAAGTTTATCTGATGTGCGCTGGTTGTTACGTTAGTGAATGTGAGCTTCCAAATTGTTTTAAATGTTAAGAGAAGTGGTGTAATGCAACTAAAGGAAAGAACTATTTACAACATGCAACTGCTCAGTGTGCGATGGTCTTTTGGTGATGGTTTACCCTGAAGATCAAAGGAACACCTTGTGTTGTTACCTTAAAATTGTGGCTTCAAAATCATTGAGATGCTTCGCGGATTGCCCTTATCTTCAATGAGGAATTCACATTTGTAAACCTAAGTGAATTTCCATCAACAAAAAATTGGTTCCCAAACCAGAAACATTTGTTCCCAGCTCTTCATTGTGAACCGTGATGGTGTCTGTGGGCGTGTGGAGATAAAGAAGCTCCAGAAAGATCTCAGACAGTGGCGGATGCTGGTCTTTCAAGGAGGGGAAGCTCAATTTCGGCCTACATCATAAAATGTGTCGGTTTATTTATACGTAAATTCTACCCTCCGTTCCTTTTCAAGAAAATGATCTGTGACCCTGTCGTACCAACAAGGCGTCTTTTCAGGGACTTGACTAGTGTCCTCTCAATGGCCAGCAGAGCTAGGCTGCTTAAATGGCCTTGGCCCATGTGAAGTGTGTCCGCCTGTGCTCCCACGGATCTTTACACCAAAGGATCGCTGATTCGCTCATTTCGCTGTCAATCAAAAAGGGATTCAGCCTCAGACAGATCATCCAATCATCATGCAGAAGCTGAGCGTCCGGGCCAGCCGAGGCCAGCCCACTGCCCCATAGACCCCCAGAGACGCTGAGCGTCCGATGGGCGGGACAAAGCCCAGCATTTATCCAATGACTCGTCTCGTTTCGCTGCTTCGCAATTGAACTCTGTGGACGCTCAGCGTCTGTTTAAAGCACTGTGAAGCTGCGGGAATGATTGAGAGGAAAGCCTCGTCTTTACCAGTGATAAGAAGCTGATTCTGAACAAAAGTTGAGCGTGTTGTAGTGCATATTTATTCAATGACATGTACACACAACAGTCTATATTTGATCACTTATTTTTTTGACATTTTAGGGGAAGCTGAGCTTAGAGCAGTCTTAGAGCGATCACCGCTGATCTCAGAGCCTCAAATAAAGTGTTATCACGCAGTGAAGCTGGACGAGTCGTGAACAGCACGGCGTATCGTCCTCGATTGTGTTCTGGGTGAAAGACCAGAGAACCAGACTGATATGTTTAGAAATGGGAGAATGGAAAACTGGAAATAATTGTTTATCCAGTTTCTGATTTGGAAAAACACTAGGAATTAAAATGACATTTAAAAGAGGAATGACTCCAGACAAGTTGGATACTTGTCTCTGATTTTCTCTCTGTTCACGAGCTCCGGAGGACGGCTCAGAGCTCAGTGTCATTTACAGTGAATAAACCATGATTCTGTCCTGACACGGTCCATTTATCTGTGGCGCTGAATACAGCCACTGAGATGCTGGAAAAGAGCAACCCCACAGCGCCCCCTGCTGATGACGTATCCTTGGGCCGGTTCACTGGAGAAGACAAAGGTTCCAAGGTCCTTGAACGGAACTGGTTCAAGATCCGTAGCTGGAAAACGGCTATAAGCTGTAATAGAGCCTTGTTGCTACCCTGGGCTCAGCACTGCAGTAACTGCACTATGTAACTTTTGGAGGAGGGTAGGAGACCCCTCCCCCACACACGCCACTCCCTCTTGATTTCAGCATAGGGCTCTAAAAGTGAATTACTCTCTGCAACTGTAGGAGGAGCCTAGGAGCTTAAATATAAATCATACTTAGTGATGCTTTAAAGCGCCTCACCGCAGCTACATTCAGTCAAATGAATGAGTGAGTGGTGTTCAGACCTGTGTTGGATGTTGATCTTCTGATGCTCTTATGCTGTTGTTTATTGCAGTGGTATTCCGATGCGACGGTGTGTGAGTGGGCCGCCTGCGCTAGACCTGCCTCCACCTGTCCTGGAGCCTGATGGACGCCTGCCGTTTTCTGCTGCCGATCTCCAAAGTTATGGCTGGGATTTACCCACCAGCCAACAGCAGCCTCTCAGTTCCGACACTGAACAGGTCTGCTTCTTCCTCGGCGCGCAGGACGACTCTTACAGCTGAACCCACCAGAAAACACACAGACAATGTGTCTGGACATAAGTGGACAATGGCTAAGAGCCCTGCCTCTGTCACGTGCCCCTTAAGCTACACACACAGAGTTTATACAGATGCACTTGACTCACTTTAAGAACCAAAGACATGTTTTTTTATCTTTCTTTTCTTTCCTGTAACCACTGACCCACAGTGATCTGGACTAGTCTGGGCACCCCTGGTCTAGTTACATGTGTTGTTTATTGTGTACTGGGAATTAGTACACATCCTCCACATTCTGCCCATTTAATGTGCTGCTGGGGGAAAATAAACATACAGTCTGGCCTTGGTAAAAGTTACAGCACATTTCATTCGTTCATTCATTCATTCATTCACCCTTTGTCAGTGATTTATCCTGATGAGGGTCTTAATTTATCTGGAGCTTATTCTAAATTACTGGGCACAAGGTAGGGACACATCTTCAGCGGGCATCACACACTCACCCTGTCACTCACACACTCACCCAGTCACTCACACACTCACCCAGTCACTCACACCCGTGGACAGTTTCACACACTCACCCAGTCACACACACAATCTAAGTCAGAGCAATTGGAAGAAACTGACACAGATACAGGGAGAACAGACCACACTCCTCACTGTGCCGCTCACTCATTTTATAAAATTATGTTGTCACCTGTTAACCTCAGAAAAGATCATATTTCATGAATATATTTTGTAGCGGATATTGATTTATTTGTCATTTGACCAGGGCTCTTCTCGTCTGCATACGACGCTAGGTCTCAGCTCCTAAAGCACAATAAGAAAGTAAATGTTCCATTATAATTTGATATGAACATATATCACCATGTGTTTTCACAGTACCCCACTCAGATATATTACCCATGCCCACTGTTAATGACTCAGTGCCTTATGTCAGAGTGTATACTAGGAATATAAAATACTGTAACACTTTACACAGTAAACCTGGGGTTTTGTAAACGGTGCTCTTTTGGAATAATTGGTTGGACACGTAAACAGCAGCTGTACGTTATGAGTGTGAAATACTCACCATTTCTCTTGAGCACAAACTGCAACACACCATGCAGTAGATCCTGTGATTTACACCCATTCAATGTCCATTATTCGTTTGTTTATATAGTTAAACAGGTACCTTATTCCAACATCTGACATCCTTTACAACGACCGAAATGAAAATGCATTTCAAGTAGTTTCTGGACTCTGGACAAGCACTTACCAACAACAAATAAAACTTGATTAAAAAAATTCAAGTCTTAAAAAAATAAATAAAGAAATATGTGTGTGTGTGTGTATGGATGTGTGTGTGTGTGTGTGTGTGTGTGTGTGTGTGTGTGTGTGTGTCATGACGCACAGTGTTTCTGGAAGCTCCAGTCGTGGAGTGGTGCTGTAGTGTGAAGTTACTTGGCGCACAGTGTTTCTGGAAGCTCCAGTCGTGGAGTGGTGCTGTAGTGTGAAGTTACTTGGCGCACAGTGTTTCTGGAAGCTCCAGTCGTGGAGTGGTGCTGTAGTGTGAAGTTACTTGGGGAAACATTGCTACAAAATGTAAGATTATGACTTGTACTCAACCAATAAATAATGTCAGCGTATGGTGATATCTGGAGCCATATCAAATCTTTGTGCATGTGTGTGTCTCTGTGTGTGTGTGTTTCTGTATGTTTTGAACTTGACTGAAGAACAGATAAAGTAGTTGCAGTGATGTGCACTAGACAACTCCACAGGACAATATCTAGACAACAAACCTAGCTGATAAACTGGTTCATAGTATATATTCTCACTGTGTCCGCATGGGTTTCCTCCAGGTGACTGTCTGTGAGGAGTGTGGTGTGTTCTCACTGTGTCCGCATGGGTTTCCTCCAGGTGACTGTCTGTGAGGAGTGTGGTGTGTTCTCTCTGTGTCCGCATGGGTTTCCTCCGGGTGACTGTCTGTGAGGAGTGTGGTGTGTTCTCACTTTGTCCGCATGGGTTTCCTCCAGGTGACTGTCTGTGAGGAGTGTGGTGTGTTCTCTCTGTGTCCGCATGGGTTTCCTCCGGGTGACTGTCTGTAAGGAGTGTGGTGTGTTCTCACTGTGTCCGCATGGGTTTCCTCCAGGTGACTGTCTGTGAGGAGTGTGGTGTGTTCTCTCTGTGTCCGCATGGGTTTCCTCCAGGTGACTGTCTGTGAGGAGTGTGGTTTGTTCTCCCTGTGTCTGCATGGGTTTCCTCCAAGTGACTGTCTGTGAGGAGTGTGGTGTGTTCTCTCTGTGTCTGCGTGGGTTTCCTCCGGGTGACTGTCTGTGAGGAGTGTGGTGTGTTCTCCCTGTGTCTGCGTGGGTTTCCTCCGGGTGACTGTCTGTGAGGAGTGTGGTGTGTTCTCTCTGTCTCTGCGTGGGTTTCCTCCGGGTGACTGTCTGTGAGGAGTGTGGTGTGTTCTCTCTGTGTCTGCGTGGGTTTCCTCCGGGTGCTCTGGTTTCGCCCCACAGTCCAAAAACACACGTTGGTAGGTGGATTAGAGACTCAAATAGTGTCCATATGTGTGAGTGAGTGTGTGTCGCCCTGTGAAGGACTGGCGCTCCCTCCAGGGTGAGTCCCAGCTCCGGACCCACCGCAACCCTGAACTGGATAAGGGTTACAGACAATGAATGAATGAATTTGTGAAATGAATAAATGACATGTAATTCTGTAAAGTAAATTAATGGGGTCTGAAAGGTAATAAGGGGTCTGAAAGGTAATTTGTGGCATTGAAAACTCACACAGGATGATTCCCACCGGACATTTTGGACGGTGGACTGTTCTCAGTCCAGACACTGAGGGGTTTAAAAACTCCAGCAGCACTGCTGTGTCTGATCCACTCTACACCAGCACAACACACACTAACACACCACCACCACGTCAGTGTCACTGCAGCGCTGAGAATGATCCACCACCACATCACACCTGCTCTGTGGGGGTCCTGAACAGGGTGAAAGTGGGCTAACAAAGTATGCAGAGCAACAGATGTACACCAGACTGTACCTGTAGACCTACAGAGTGCTCCTGTGTGGGAGGTGGAGCTGAGAGATCGGGCAGTGAGTGGAAAAAAAAGGAGGTGGACGCAATATTAAGGCTGATCGGTGTACAGCGTAGCCGTGTACCGTCTCTTTAACTGGAGTTCCCATGATGCATCGCGGGGCCGGGTTCACACGTGTGTGTGCCGAAGCCTGGAGTGTAGAGTCTGAGATGGAGAACGAGTTCAGAAACGGAAACGGAGCGGAGGATGAGGAGTACAGAGCCTTCCTCACAGTTCACAGCGCTGCTCTGAGGTCAGCAGGGGTTCCTCCGCTGTACTGGAGGAGCCTGCATTATAAACTCAGCAATGAGGTAAAGTTAATTCACACACAGCACTGCCCCCTCTCTCTCTCTCTCTCACACACACACACACACTTAGTTTCACTTTACCGTCTGTCTCTGCACAGTGTGAGTAAACAGAGGAGTTCATCAACATTCATTCACTTAACGTCTCTTTAAACCATACACTCAGCAGCCCCCCTTGATTTGTTGCTCTGCATACTTTGTATCACTTTACACACTGTTCTCCAGCGCTCAGGACCCCCACAGAGCAGGTGTGATGTGGTGGTGGATCATTCTCAGCGCTGCAGTGACACTGACGTGGTGGTGGTGTGTTAGTGTGTGTTGTGCTGGTGTAGAGTGGATCAGACACAGCAGTGCTGCTGGAGTTTTTAAACCCTGTGTCCACTCTCTGTCCACTCTGTGAGACACTCCTCCCTCGTTGGTCCACCTTGTAGATGTAGAGTCAGAGACAGTAGCTCATCTGTCGCTGCACAGTGTGTGTCGCTCGTCCTCTAGTCCTTCATCAGTGACACAGGATGCTGTCGGCTGGATGTTTTTGGTCGGTGGACTGTTCTCAGTCCAGACACTGAGGGGTTTAAAAACTCCAGCAGCACTGCTGTGTCTGATCCACTCTACACCAGCACAACACACACTAACACACCACCACCACGTCAGTGTCACTGCAGCTCCCCTGAGAGCAAGGAGACGGCGGACCACTGTTGACCCACTGAGGGCAAAGTTGGAGGTAGTTTGTTTTCTCTGTGAATGTAAAATCTGTGTGAGGAGATTATAAATGAGTTATATCTTGTACAGGACAGTAATCTGAGTGGTCCGATGGTGGATCAGCAGTGGTCTCCAGTCAGTGGTGTGCCAGCCTTTTTATGACAGTGGACCGATATATGCTCACTGTCTGGATCTGAGAACGATCCACCACCACATCTCACCTGCTCTGTGGGGGTCTTGTTCATTGATGAACAGCATGAAAGGGGGCAATAAAAGATAGCAGAGCAACAGATGGACTAGCTTCTGTAACTGTGGAAATACAAATCGCCCCTGTGTGGTCAGTGCAGCTGAGAGAATGGACAGAGAGCATAGAGAAAAGAAAAGAAGTGGTGGTAATGTTATGGCTAATCAGTATATCCTGCTTTAGGTTAACAGGAACCAGGCAGGAATTAGGCATCCCGTTATCGGGGGTCATCAGACGCCAGGCACCATGAATGCTCAGCACAATAAGCCCCCTCAGCTTATCTGTCCTGGCTTGTGATCCTAAGATGTCAGTTCAACAGGAATTTAAAGATCTGATAAATTCCAAACAATTTCCAAATAATTTCAGAATAAGAACGAGACCCTCAGAAATACAACAGTATAAAAACAGGATTGGTTCCTTGGGTGTGTGAGGTATGAAATTTTGTCAAGACTTAATGCTACCACACACATGCTAAAGAGACTAAACACCACTACGCACACTAACAAGGCTGAACACACACGTGCTTAAAAGACTAAATACCACTACACAAACACACACATGCTAACAAGGCTAAACACACACATGCTAACATGGCTAAAAACACATAAGGCTAAACACACACATGCTAAAAAGACTAAACACCACTACACACACTAAGAAGGCTAAACACACTAAAAAGAATAAATACCACTACACAACAACACACATGCTAACAAGGCTAAACACACACATGCTAAAAAGACTACACACCACTACACACACTAAGAAGGCTAAACACACTAAAAAGAATAAATACCACTACACAACAACACACATGCTAACAAGGCTAAACACACACATGCTAAAAAGACTAAACACCACTACACAAACACACACGCTAACAAGGCTAAACACACACATGCTAACAATGTTGAACACACAGGCTAACGGCTAATCACAACCACATACATACGCACACTAACGACTAAAGATGCACACAAATAAAATTAAACACCACCATGTACAAACAAAAAATACTAAACACCATTATACACACACACGCTAACACGGCTAAATACCACCTCAAACAAACACTAACAAGACCAAACACCACACACATTCTGACAAAGCTGAACACACACACACAATAAAGACCACCAGACTAATCAGGTCTCATGGAAAGAAATCTGTCAACAAAACTCAGGCAGTCTAAAGGCACAATTATATTATTTAATCACTTAAGGATTCATGCCTTCACTTCTTCAAAGACTGACACCCCCACGATTTCTTTCCAGAAAGGTACAGGCCATAATTATTATCAATAAAAAATCCTGTTTTTTACAGTGCAGCACATGCACAGATGATGCGTATACAGTGTTTTTTTATTAGTATATTTTTCCCTTTTTTTACCTTAATAAATGGTCTACTAAAATGGGTAAGGATTTTATTTATTAGCTTTGTAAGCTGGACCTCATCCAGTGTCTATTTCTTTAATGGTGTGTGAGTTAAAGGTGTAGTCATAGATCATATGTATAAAGAATATGTGATAAAGAGAAACACTACAATTCTCCCACACCTTTCCACACAGTTCCTGGTAGTACACAAACGTTTGCCCAAGTCTGTTGTGTTTCTACTCCAGGTTTTTGATGCGGGAGAGGTGTTTGGAATCATGCGAGTGGAGCACGAGGAAGATGTGGAGGAGGAGACCATCCCTGGAGCTGAGGTCTCATCTAAAGTCATTGTGACACGGGAGAGTGGCCTGCAGGCCTGTGATCCATCCAGGTGAGGGCAGCAGAGCCATGTCAGACAGCCATCCAGTGTCCTTAGTCATCCTTGTAACAAGCCACAGGGGGAGAACGCTGCTGTTGTGTTTGCATATGCCCTCTTTTGGGGTTTGGTTCATGGTTTTATAATTTTAGGGATGCTTTAAATGTAAATCTGTGTGTGAATAGGGTTCGAGAAGATTCCAGTAGTTATTTGTGAGGGTTTCGACTGAAAAATGAAGCACACTCTCACTGTTTTGCAGTGTTTATCTGGTGGACCATGCATGGACATATCGGGTGGAGAATGCCAGGCAGCAGCTGATGGAGATTCCAGGGTTGTTGGGGAGAATGGCCAGCTTAATGGGCCTTTCGTTTCACGGGGAAGCCCCTGACCCTGACACGGTTGAACTCGTCTTGGACGACATGTGGAAATTCAGTCAGACCTACCAGCTCTCGCAGGGGGTACATTACTGTAGTGTACTACTGTAGACCATGTTAATTTAGGCATCTGGTGTGTGCTGATGCAATGGCCAGTTTTGAAGTGTGTGTGTGTGTGTTTTACAGTCTGCAGAGGAGAAAGTACCGGTCTGGTACATAATGGATGAGTTTGGCTCCCAGGTGCAGCACTCCTCACAGCCCTCCTGCTGTATGGCCCCTTTGTTCTATGCTCCTCAGCAGATAGCGTACTCTGTCCTCTGGCCTGTTCAGGACCTTGAGAATGGAGGTATTCTCACACTCCCACATCTCCTATCTCTATGCCTTTCCATTCTAGAGCACTGGACTCTTGTGCAGTGACTCCTTTATATATAATATATAGTGTATAAATATGAGTATAAAATTGTCTTGTGTAAATATAGACGTTCCTTACCATTTGCTTATTTCTGGTCTTTTTGAGCTGGAAACTGGTCTGATGTGTTTATGAAACCCCAGCGTCAGTAAACGAGTATGCTAGGTTTTTGCTCTCCGTTTGCTAATGGCAGAAATGGCATCTGGAGGATTTTAGACGATGGAGAGAACTCCAAATTTAGAAAAGCTTGAACCTAGATGAGGATGTTGCTCTATTCCTGTTCCATAGGTGCGTAATATTGACATATTTTTGCTGTTGCGGATCACTTAAAGTGGAAATGTCTGCAAATTCGCGAGACAGCTAACTGCATTAGCGACAGTGCTATACAACTAAACAGCTCGAGTTACACGAGTTTCTGTGGGAATTCAAACAGTGAATAAACACTTACAGACGAGTTAAACATCAGCCGCGTACAATGAAAAGACAGCAGTGTTACTTCACATAGACGTTCCCTGAACACACCTGAACTACCACAAAGTCAGTACGTTTAAAATCACTGTCTTGTGTACATTGTCCATTTATGTAAAACTTATCCAGTTCAAACAGAGCTTTTAATGTAAGGTTAATCTGGTGAAGGGTGCCTCATGCTCTTGACCCCCTGCAGATGAGGTGACAAGGGATTACACGTACGGAGAGGCCGATGCACTGTTGAGGACTTGCAGACTGCTACCATGGTTCCCCACTGATCTGGACACAGTAAGCGAAGAAACTCCGGAGCCTGCTGACATTTATTATGAGGTTTGTTTTCTGTCCTGCACTCGTGTGATACGCCTCTACAGGGCATCGGGCTGATTTTACATCTGTTTGTTTGTTAATTTTATTGTCTAAATGTTCACAGGCCTAAAACTGAGTGAGTTCAGTCTTATCAATGTCCAAATATTATTGCCTAGGTATTTCCATCAAAGCCAGATGTTACCTGATCAACTGTGTCATGCTGTTGATGGTTGGTAAGGTGCTGTGTGCTGTGGTGTGTTTAAATATCTTAGTCACATTTCTAAATAAGAGGATTCAAAAAAGCAAACATTTATATATCTATAAAAAGTTATAAACTGAGATATATAAAGGAAAATACTGGGGAAAAACAATGAACTGAGGTTCGCTGCGGTCAAATAACCAGTGCTCGGTGCTTCTAGTGATAAATCACACTTCTAGAGTCATAGCCACTACACCTGTAGAATCAGCTTTGTTATCTGGTTTAGCAAAGCTGCAGGCTCATTGTTTTACTGCCAAAAGGACAAAATTGTGTGTAACTTTTACGCTGTTAGAACATATGATGAAAATGCATGTACAAAGTTTTTCATTAAAATATATGCAAAGCAACAGAAAAGCGGTTGGTTCAAAAGCGTATTTTTTCATTTAAAACACTACTGGCATTTAAGTGTGGTGCAGAAATACCATGATTTGACTTGTTGAGCAGGCGATGAGGGTTCAGGGATGTTAGTCTCTTTCTCTCTCGCTCATGGCAGAGGCATCTGGTGTATATTTTAGACAACAGAAATATTCCAAATGTTGAAAATCCTGAAACAAAATGAGGATATTGCTCTATTCCTTCTCCATAGGTGGGTAATTTTGACTTATTTTAGCTGTTTCGAATCACTTAAGGTGGAAATGTCTCCAAACTCAGGAGACGGCTAACTGCGTTAGCGACAGTGCTACAAAACTAAACAGCTCGAGTTACAAATGAGTTTCTGTGGTAAACGGTGAATAAAAACTTACAGACAGCTGTCTACAAACAACAGTCGTTATTTTCCCTCAAACACACCATTCCACTTTAAAAAAAACAACAACAACTTAGAACTGTGTTTTCCCACAATTGTAGACGTTCCCTTGTGTGACCTACACATTCCTGTAGAGTGATGGTCTCCACATTCTTGTGTCCTCTCCTCCAGACCATACTGAAAGAGAACCAGGAGCAGCTGCCAGTGGACACACTCCCCCACACTGTGCCTCAGGGGAAGGTTCTCAAGTGAGTATAACTTTTTGCTGAATTCCCTTGCCCTCATTAAAACACTTTTGACTTTGATTCATTGCACAGAGGAAAGCTTCACGTGTTAACCCCTTATTCACCAGCTTTTTTTAATGCATCTCCTTCTGAAACTTCTGTAAATGCATTAATGAGTTTACATTAGACATTAACACTTTTATAATAAACTTGAAGGAACACATTCATAAACAGGGGCTGTAATGCATTTTAAAACGTGATGGTAAAAAAAAAAAGCGTATGCTATTGTTGTCTAAAAGGTTACAAACACACATTACTTCTTGTAAACTGCAGATACATAAATCTATAACTAATAACTCAAATACAGGCTTAATACAGTGTTATTAAAGCAACGCTAGGTAGTATTTGTACCATAAATGTACAACTTCAAAGTCAGTGTGATACTCCACTGAGCTGTGACAGGGAGAACAGGCTCAGCACTGCAGGAACTGCTCTATAGCTATGTTTTCGGGGTAAGAAATCACCCCCCCCCCCCCCCACCCGCAGCACTCCTTCCCCTCCCTCTGTTTCAGGACAGTGCTGTAAAGGTGAATTACACTCTGAAGCAGGAGGGGGTCTTAATGTCTCATGTGTGCTGTTCTGTTAGATAACAGCAGAGCTCTGACTTTTTGAACTCTGCTGTCTGTGTCTTCTATAGAACTCCATTTTCTGACATAAGGGGGGAAACACATCCCCTGTTCATCTAGGAGTTAATAAGCTGCAGAAGCTTCCTGTGTGTGTGGTTAAAACCCTTCAGCCTTATCCCCTCTTTTTTCTGCTTGTAGATATGAAGCCAGGTGTTTATCTTTACTGTTTGCAACTGAAATGCGCTACTGAATGTGTATTAAAGGAGTGACGACACTCTCAGAAAAAACTGTCAGTGTGTTTGTACAGTCAAAGGTACATATTCAGTACTTTTAGTTAGGGAACATAATTGTACCAAATTCAATATTATTCATTCATTCATTCATTGTCTGTAACCCTTATCCAGGGTCGCGGTGGGTCCAGAGCCTACCTGGAATCATTGGGCGCAAGGCAGGAACACACTCTGAAGGGGCAGCCAGTCCTTCACAGGGCGACATACACTCACACATTCACTCACACCTACGGACACTTTTGAGTCTCCAATCCACCTACCAATGTGTGTTTTTGGAGCATGGGAGGAAACCGGAGCACCCGGAGGAAACCCACGCAGACACAGGGTGAACACACCACACTCCTCACAGACAGTCACCCGGAGGAAACCCAGGCAGACACAGAGAGAACACACCACACTCCTCACAGACAGTCACCCGGGGAAAACCCACGCAGACACAGAGAGAACACACCACACTCCTCACAGACAGTCACCCGGAGGAAACCCACGCAGACACAGAGAGAACACACCACACTCCTCACAGACAGTCACCCGGAGGAAACCCACGCAGACACAGGGAGAACACACCACACTCCTCACAGACAGTCACCCGGAGGAAACCCACGCAGACACAGGGAGAACACACCACACTCCTCACAGACAGCAATCACTGAAGGTAGAAGCAATTTTTTTCCACGCCACTGTAACATCCATTACAGATGCATATTTCAGATGTTTCAGATGTTGAAAGGGTCTGCACGTGAACATGATGCACTTACTAATTTTCCATGTCCCTTTTGTGTGGAATAGGGTGTACGCAGAGATGAAGCAGGTCGTGGAGCATTTGAAACACTCGCGTTTCCAGTTCACGGACAATGAAGATGAAGCCGACGTACTCTGGAAGTATTCTCACATTCGAGACTATCGGTGCGTAAACTTACAACACACTCGGTTACATCAGGTTATGGACGAATCCCAAATGTGTTCCCTTTAATTCTAGAATTACAAAATGCTTTATTGAGGGGACGGAAAATTGAATATTTAAAACACTTGCGCCTCAGAAGATCAATGCCAGCACAACACACACTAACACACCACCACCACATCACACTCCTGAGCGCTGAGGAACATGGGGGGAAAAGGGGGGTAACAGGGTATGCAGAGCAACAAGTGGACTACAATCTTTAATTGTAGAAATGTTCTCCCAATAGGAAGCTGAGTGAAGAGCGCCCTTATGTCCTGCTGAACCAGTTCCCGTGCGAGACTGTCCTAACAACGAAAGACTGCCTGGCATCAGTGGCACGCCGAGCTGGACAAAGAGGACAGGGGCCACCGTGGCTTCCCAGGACCTTTAACCTCCAGACTGAGCTGCCCCAGTTCATCAGACATTACCAGCAGAGACAGGAAAGGTGAGCTGTTTGTGTTTACCATTGGCACAGAAACTGACAAAGGAGCATCTGTGCATCCAGCAGTTCTTCACTAATCATGGGAACCAGTTGGTAGTCTGTCCTCCCTTTCCTGCAGTGTCAGCCTCCCCTCCTCTAGGAAGAGTCGGAGAGTTGGATAGCATTCGGCCATGAGAGCGTTACTGAGGTCGAGGCGACCCTATTTGTTTCATGCTTTTCTGTGAAGGTCGTACAAACCGGGCTGAATTTAAACACCTGGGTCTGCAGTGGGTGTGCTTTAAAGTAACCAGATTCACTCATTCACAACGATGGTCCACGTTTTGACATGAGGATTGGCATCGGACATCCATCCATCCATCCATTATCTGTAACCGCTTATCCAATTTAGGGTCGCGGGGGGTCCAGAGCCTACCTGGAATCATCGGGCGCAAGGTGGGAATACACCCTGGAGGGGGCGCCAGTCCTTCACAGGGCAACACACACTCACACACACACACATTCACACCTAGGGACACTTTCGAGTCGCCAATCCACCTGCAACGTGTGTTTTTGGACTGTGGGAGGAAACCGGAGCACCCGGAGGAAACCCACGCGGACACGGGGAGAACACACCAACTCCTCACAGACAGTCACCTGGAGCGGGAAACGAACCCACAACCTCAAGGCCCCTGGAGCTGTGTGACTGCGACACTAACCTGCTGCGCCACCGTGCCGCCCTGGCATCGGACATCCAGGGCTAATCATCCAACATCAGTGTCTGACCTCACTCAAGGGTTTGTGGATGAATGCAGTCAAACCCTCACAGCAATGGTCCAAATGGTCTGGTGTAAAGAAGTGAGGCTGTTGATGCAGTGGAACAAAACTCCGTTAACCTTCATTTTCTCAAAAGAAACATTAGGGAAGTGGGTGTCTACACATATTGTCCACATAATGATTAGTTGACTCTGAGAGTATGTGATTACTTTAAGAGAGCTCCACCCATGCTCACTGCTGGCTTAAATCTGAAGTTAAGGCATCTCTCACCAGCCAATGACATCAGTTCTTGTTGACCGGTGTGTCACCTGAGTCGGTACTCGTACCACATTAATTAGTTCTCAACGCTCAGGACCTCCACAGACCAGGGGTGGTGGAACATCCTCAACTAACGTTGTGCTGGTGTAGAGTGGATCAGACACAGCAGTGCTGCTGGAGTTTTTAAACCCTGTGTCCACTCTCTGTCCACTCTGTGAGACACTCCTCCCTCGTTGGTCCACCTTGTAGATGTAGAGTCAGAGACAGTAGCTCATCTGTCGCTGCACAGTGTGTGTCGCTCGTCCTCTAGTCCTTCATCAGTGACACAGGACTCTGTCGGCTGGATGTTTTTGGTCGGTGGACTGTTCTCAGTCCAGACACTGAGGGGTTTAAAAACTCCAGCAGCACTGCTGTGTCTGATCCACTCTACACCAGCACAACACACACTAACACACCACCACCACGTCAGTGTCACTGCCGCATCATATCTGCCCTGGGGGGGTCCTGAGCACTGAAGAACAGGTCGAAAGTGGGGTAACGAAGTATGTAGAACAAAGATTTGTGTGATTGTGTGTGTAGACCAAGTTTTTGATAATTGTTGCGGTTTTCCTTCAAATACTTGTCATCTGAGGTCAGATGGAGATTAAAACAAAACACAATCTGCCCCAATCCCCAACACCATCAACACCCAAATACTACAAGGAGCATAATGTGATGACCTCTGTGAAGTGACTGTCTGCTGTTGGTTTGTTTAAAGAGGAGAAGATAATCACTGGATCTGTAAACCCTGGAACCTGGCCAGAGGACTGGACACCCACATCACAGACAACCTCAGCTACATCATTCGACAAAGAGAGAGCACGCCGAAGGTCAGCTCACACACACACACACACACACACACACACACACACACTAACAGATAATTCTTTGGAAATAATTAACAAAAGCCAGGTGGCCTTCAGAGCCACTTTTTTTTTCAGAGCAGTGTTCATTTCAAAATTTTAGATTAGATTAGATTGCACTTTATTAATCCCTTGGGAAGTCTCCTTCAGTTTCCAGCAACTCTCTCTCATCAAGAAAAAAGAAGTATGTAGTAGAGGCACGCAGGATTAGACAAAGATAAAACCCTTCTGTGGCAGTGAACACACACACACACACACACACTAGTGAACTAGGGGCTGTGAACACACACCCAGGGCAGTGGTCAGCCATCCCCGGCGCCCGGGGAGCACTTGGGGGTTCAGTGCCTTGCTCAAGGGCACTTCAGCCATGGATGTTCCTGCCGGTCCTGGGGGTCGAACCAGCAACCTTCTGGTACCAAGCCTGGTCTCTAACCATAAGGTCAAGGCTCCCCCTGTCCATGGCTTGTGGGAAGTAGCTACTATTACCACTCCTCCCATCCGTCCTGTTTCTCCTCCCTCGCTTCATGACGTTCTACAGTCTGATGGCATAAGGGACCATTTCTGAGTCTGTTGGTCCTGCATTTGGGAAGGAGCAGCTTGCACTGAAGAGGTTCCTCTGGTTGCTGAAGAGGATGTGTGGCATCATCCACGATGTCCAGCATTTTGTGGAGTGTTCTTTTCTCTGCCACTGCCACCAGAGTGCCCAGCTTCATGCCGACCACAGAGCTGGCACACCCCGCCTGCATGAGTCCTTCTGGGAAGTGCGGCCCCCTCAGCACACCACGGAGTAAAAGAGGACACTGGCGACTACAGACTGGAAGAACATCCACAGGAGTTCCCTGCAGATGTTAAAAGACCACAGCCTCCTCAAAGTACAGCCTGCTCTGCCCCTTCATATACAGGTGGTTGGTGTGTGTTGTTCGGTCCAGCCACAGCCTGAGGTACTTGTACGTATTTACATCCTCCAACTCAACCTTGGTCTTTGAGGTATTAAGATGTAGACGGATAGTGTGACACCAGTCAGTAAAGTTCCTCACCAGGCTCTGATACTCCTCCTCTTCCTCGTCGTCCTTGATACGTCCAACTACGGCTGTGTCATCAGCAAACATCTGGATGTGGCACAGCCCAGAGTTGTAGCAGATGTCCGAGGTATAAAGGGTCAAGAGAAGAGGGGTCAACACTGTGCCCTGGGGTACCCCAGAGCTGCTGATCTGTGGCCTGTCAGTGAGGTAACTGGAGATCCAGGCTACCAGGTAGGGGCCACTCCCATCCTTTCCAGTTTGTCTTGAAGATTAAAGGGCTGGATGGTTTTGAAGGCACTTGAGAAATCCAGGAAGAGAATCCTCACTGTGGCGCTTCTGTAGTTCAGATGAGAGACAGCTTGGTGCAGCAAAGAGAGTACTTCATCCTCCACTCCAACACCTGCCTGGTGTGTGCAGACTGCAAATAGTCCTGGGCGTGTTGCACTTGGGGTCTGAGGAAGAACCACTCCAAAGTCTTCATCAGGTGTGATGTGAGTGCCACCGGTCGGAAGTCATCGGGCTCACTGGGTCGATTCTTCTTGGGGACGGGAATGATGCACGATGTCTTCCAGAGGGTGGGCATTCTAGTGGTTCTCCCAGTTCAGCAGCACGGGTCTTTAGTAGTCGTGGGCACACCTTGTCTGCCTCAGCTGTTCTCTGACCTGGTCCGTAGTAAGGTGTAGAAAGGATTGTGTTGAGGTGGGGAAGAGGGAGGAGAGGGAGGAGGCTACCAAGGTGTCTAGGGGATGGCATTTTGATTGTTGATGGCAGGATGGCTGTAGTGAAGGTGAGGGTTGGGAGGCAGTGACTGTTTGAACCTACTGAAGAAGTCATTAAGTTTTATTCACTTCCTCCATTGTCCCCCTCCTACGACTCTGTCTTTGTCTTGTGGCCCGTGATGGTTTTCACACCGTCCCAGTCCTCCCTCATGTTGTCCTCTAGCAGCTTCTGCTCTACCTTTCCCCTGTAGCTGTCCTTTGCTTTACTGCTGCAGTGTTTCACCTCCTGTTGTGCTGCCTTCATCGCATCCTTGTCCCGGCTCCTGAAGGTAGCCTTCTTCCTGTTGAGGACTTCCTGTTCCTTTGACCTCCCGTGTTACCCGTGGTTTGTTGTTAGCATAACAGCGAACTGTCTTGGCAGGGTAGACCACTTCTGCACAGGAGATTAGGTAGTCCGTCAGACAGTGTGTCATTTATCAGCACATCCCAGACCGTGGTGTCATAGCAGTCTCTCAAGGCATCCGTTTTCTCAGGGGACCACCTCCTGATGGTGCGAGTTGTTATTGGCTGCCTTTGGAGCAAGGCCGTGTACTGTAGGTGGACCAGGTTGTGACCCAACTTCCCTAGAGGGGGGAGGAGTGTGACGCTGTATACATCCCTTACATTCGCATACAGCAAGTCAGTTGTCCCTATTTCCCCTTGTGGGGCAGTCCACAGCCTGATGGAAATCAGCCAAGGTGGAGTTCAAATTTGCATGATTAAAATTCTTAATTAAAAGTCTGCCTTGCTGTGACATGGTGAATCTTCTCACATGCCGTGGCTACGTCTGCTTTCGGAGGGATATAAACAGATGGTGATCACATGACTGAACTCCATGGGCTGATAATATGGTCATAGGCTAACGGCTAGTAGCTCAGGATCCCGACAGCACATGACAATCTACTGTGATATGTACTGGGTTACACCAGAAGTTATTGACATACAATGAGCCCCCACCTTTGCCATACGCTTTAGTGTCTCTGTCATCCCTCACTAGCAGATCCACGTTAGCATCCGGTACGAGGTGGGTTAGCCATGTCTCCTTAAAGATGAATAAGCGGCTCTCACGATAAATCCACTGACTTTTCAGTGCGGACAACTCGTCGATCTTATTCGGCAGCAAGTTTACATTTCCCATGATTACAGAGGGAATCGCTGGTTTGTAACGCCTTCGGTTATCCACTAGTCTAGCCTTACGCTTAGCCCAGGCCTTACAGACCCTGGGTCTCCTCCTCAGCTCTACTGGGATAGAGTTTTGTATCCATCCTCTCTTGAATAAGTGAGCAAACTGTCTCTTGTTTGCATTAAAAAGTTCAAAATGTCCATGGGATATGTTTAAAACTCAGTGTCAACTGGAAAGGCAGCCATCTCACATGGCACCAACTAGAGGACCCTACTTAAAAGAGCTGGAGTTATGACCCTTGGTCTGCAGACTGCGGCAGCTCGTAAAATGACGCCGTGGTCTTTTGAAGAGGTTCAAACACTCCTTGGATCGGTGGCCGACGAAAGAATCCAGCGAGAGCTGGACGCTGCAACAAGGAAGGAACAAACTCTACTGATCTGTCTGAACTGATGACGGAGCTGTGTTCAGTCCCAAACAACAACAACACGCCGATACACCATGAGTAAACACCGCTTAACGTTACCACCGCCGTTGTCGTGGTTTCCAAAGCCTGCTTTTCCAATTACAGTGTTGCAACGTCACCTGCTACATTTCTGGGGGGGAGCTGTGGTACCATGAGTAGGTACCATGCAGTAGAAAATTAGCATAAAGCCTTAATCCACTGTTTACAGCAGGTTCAGATCGTAGTGATATTCACTTAGAAAGCATTCCGAATTTTTTTTATTCCCATAAACTTACACTGCGCTGCACAAGGCGCTCACAAACTGAGACTGTGAGAGGGTTTCAATCAATGCACACTTCTCTCGTTCATCACACAACTCTCAGTTTTTTATAGATTGGTTTTCTGTCTCAATAAAGTAATGGTATGGCTCTTATTTACGTTATGTCTTGCTCTGGGACTGAGAGAGAGAAAGTGAGGGGCTTCCTGTCCTCTCAAGAAACTGAACCTAAACATTCTGTTCTCAGGAGTGTGATGCACACACTTAGTAACACGTGCATATGGACAATACAGTACGCTTCAACAGCAGAACTGATTTGGAACCTAAATAATCTTCTCACACTCCATTAGAGAGTCCTCACACTCGCCTTAGCAGCAGATACTGTGTCCTTTAGGTCTTGTTTTGTGTCTGTGTCGTTATCTGGTGCTATATTGCAGGATTAGAAACTGAAAATCAAACACACACACACACACACTTGAAATAAAAGTTACGCCCCGAAGAAACCCGAAGGTGAGCTGCTAGAAAACTGGTCTCTTTCACTCAGGAAGATAATCCTAGCTGCAACTTTCAAGGCCATAAAGAGTGTCTTAAAACACACAGGAAGCATTATATTGTGGCAATTCGTCATCGGACCTGGACTCCTTGCTCACAGACATTCCACAGATGTCACATTTATTGCCCAAGGTCACTCTGACAGCGCTGTGGGAGAGCCGGAAAATAGATGCTACAAGTACAGAGTGCAGTGTTGAAACTGTGGGAGACACTGATAAGAGACGGTCTGGAGACATAAGCAAATGAAGTCAAATTAAAGACAAACCTCGTACAGGAAACTCTTGGCTCAAAATGAGGCACAGCTGGTAACTGCCTGGTCACCGCCCACAGGAACATGGACTATGCCTTTAACTGCGCGTATTTTAGGGGGTTGTAATAATTATATTACTGAGGATAGTGACCGTTATCAAATTAAAGCACACTGAAAAAACCTCCACAATTCATAACTCGACTTGAGCCTCTGTGGAGCTCTCAATGTGATTTACACATTTAGATTCTGGGAATATGATGACAGAAGTGAAGCAGTACATCATGTTGTTTTATAATTTTAAAACTTTAGTAAATCTTACAGTATCATCATCTCTGCGTCATCATCAACTCTGAGCCAAATCATTTTTCTGAAGCAACAAAGAGTTCTTGCCTTTGCTCCTCAGTTAAATTTAGGTGTTAAAGTAGTTAAAGTAGGTGTCGCAGTCACACAGCTCCAGGGGCCTGGAGGTTGTGGGTTCGAGTCCTGCTCCGGGTGACTGTCTGTGAGGAGTGTGGTGTGTTCTCTCTGTGTCTGCGTGGGTTTTCTCCGGGTGACTGTCTGTGAGGAGTTGGTGTGTTCTCTCTGTGTCTGCGTGGGTTTCCTCCAGGTGATTGTCTGTGAGGAGTGTGGTGTGTTCTCCCTGTGTCTGCGTGGGTTTCCTCCAGGTGATTGTCTGTGAGGAGTGTGGTGTGTTCTCCCTATGTCTGCGTGGGTTTCCTCCAGGTGATTGTCTGTGAGGAGTGTGGTGTGTTCTCCTTGTGTCTGCGTGGGTTTCCTCCAGGTGATTGTCTGTGAGGAGTGTGGTGTGTTCTCCTTGTGTCTGCGTGGGTTTCCTCCAGGTGATTGTCTGTGAGGAGTGTGGTGTGTTCTCCCTGTGTCTGCGTGGGTTTTCTCCGGGTGACTGTCTGTGAGGAGTTGGTGTGTTCTCTCTGTGTCTGCGTGGGTTTTCTCCGGGTGACTGTCTGTGAGGAGTTGGTGTGTTCTCTCTGTGTCTGCGTGGGTTTCCTCCGGGTGATTGTCTGTGAGGAGTGTGGTGTGTTCTCCCTGTGTCTGCGTGGGTTTCCTCCAGGTGATTGTCTGTGAGGAGTGTGGTGTGTTCTCCCTGTGTCTGCGTGGGTTTCCTCCAGGTGATTGTCTGTGAGGAGTGTGGTGTGTTCTCCCTATGTCTGCGTGGGTTTCCTCCAGGTGATTGTCTGTGAGGAGTGTGGTGTGTTCTCCTTGTGTCTGCGTGGGTTTCCTCCAGGTGATTGTCTGTGAGGAGTGTGGTGTGGTCTCTCTGTGTCTGTGTGGGTTTCCTCCAGGTGATTGTCTGTGAGGAGTGTGGTGTGTTCTCCCTGTGTCTGCGTGGGTTTCCTCCAGGTGATTGTCTTTGAGGAGTGTGGTGTGTTCTCCTTGTGTCTGCGTGGGTTTCCTCCAGGTGATTGTCTGTGAGGAGTGTGGTGTGTTCTCCCTGTGTCTGCGTGGGTTTCCTCCAGGTGATTGTCTGTGAGGAGTGTGGTGTGTTCTCCCTGTGTCTGCATGGGTTTCCTCCAGGTGATTGTCTGTGAGGAGTGTGGTGTGTTCTCCCTGTGTCTGCGTGGGTTTCCTCCAGGTGATTGTCTGTGAGGAGTGTGGTGTGTTCTCTCTGTGTCTGTGTGGGTTTCCTCCGGGTGATTGTCTGTGAGGAGTGTGGTGTGTTCTCTCTGTGTCTGCGTGGGTTTCCTCCGGGTGATTGTCTGTGAGGAGTGTGCTGTGTTCTCCATGTGTCTGTGTGGGTTTCCTCCGGGTGATTGTCTGTGAGGAGTGTGGTGTGTTCTCCCTGTGTCTGCGTGGGTTTCCTCCAGGTGATTGTCTGTGAGGAGTGTGGTGTGTTCTCCCTGTGTCTGCGTGGGTTTCCTCCAGGTGATTGTCTGTGAGGAGTGTGGTGTGTTCTCCCTGTGTCTGCGTGGGTTTCCTCCAGGTGACTGTCTGTGAGGAGTGTGGTGTGTTCTCCTTGTGTCTGCGTGGGTTTCCTCCAGGTGATTGTCTGTGAGGAGTGTGGTGTGTTCTCTCTGTGTCTGTGTGGGTTTCCTCCAGGTGATTGTCTGTGAGGAGTGTGGTGTGTTCTCCCTGTGTCTGCGTGGGTTTCCTCCAGGTGATTGTCTGTGAGGAGTGTGGTGTGTTCTCCTTGTGTCTGCGTGGGTTTCCTCCAGGTGATTGTCTGTGAGGAGTGTGGTGTGTTCTCCTTGTGTCTGCGTGGGTTTCCTCCAGGTGATTGTCTGTGAGGAGTGTGGTGTGTTCTCCCTGTGTCTGCGTGGGTTTCCTCCAGGTGATTGTCTGTGAGGAGTGTGGTGTGTTCTCTCTGTGTCTGTGTGGGTTTCCTCCGGGTGATTGTCTGTGAGGAGTGTGGTGTGTTCTCCCTGTGTCTGCGTGGGTTTCCTCCGGGTGACTGTCTGTGAGGAGTGTGGTGTGTTTTCCCTGTGTCTGCGTGGGTTTCCTCCAGGTGATTGTCTGTGAGGAGTGTGGTGTGTTCTCCCTGTGTCTGCGTGGGTTTCCTCCGGGTGACTGTCTATGAGGAGTGTGGTGTGATCTCCCTGTGTCTGCGTGGGTTTCCTCCAGGTGATTGTCTGTGAGGAGTGTGGTGTGTTCTCCCTGGGTTATTATTGTTCATTCCCTGTGGGGGCAGTCATGGCCTAAATGTTAGAGAGGTGAGCTTGGTACTGAAAGGTCACTGGTTTATTGAAGGTTTAGGGAGCTCTCGTCTTCCAGAGTGAGGTCTGAATTGAGAACTGATTGCCACACGGCTTCATACCCCATTTACACAACTTTTACATGGATTTTACATCATCTACGAGAACTGAAATACATTCAGCTGTCGTAAAACACAAAGACAGGATCTGAAACATAGGATCTTCTAGAGCTGACCATGTTTGTCCCGCTGAACTAAATCTAGAAGTGAGGTGAGTTTACGGTGTGTGTGTGTGTGTGTGTGTGTCACCCTCCAAACTCTATTAAATGTTAAGAGAAGTGGTTTAATTGAAAAAGTTGTGACAAAACCAATAAGTTTTCCTTTTTCTTCCACCTTAAATGTTGCTGCAGTTGCATTCAGTTTAAGGTGGAAATGATTTTTGCCTCGTTATTAACACAGAACAGGAGCTTCAGCCATCAGGGCTACTTCACTGAAAAACACACTTTGTACTGTTGCTATAAAAAGTGGTGACATGCTGGTGGTGTGTTAGTGTGTGTTGTGCTGGTGTAGAGTGGATCAGACACAGCAGTGCTGCTGGAGTTTTTAAACCCCTCTTTCTCACAGAGTGGACAGAGAGTGGACACAGGGTTTAAAAACTCCAGCAGCACTGCTGTGTCTGATCCACTCTACACCAGCACAACACACACTAACACACCACCACCACGTCAGTGTCACTGCAGCACTGAGAATGATCCACCACCACATCACACCTACTCTGTGGGGGTCCTGAGCGCTGAGGAACAGGAGGAAAGGGCCCTAAGAAAGTATGCAGAAGCATTTATGTGTGTGTGTGTGTGTGTGTCTCAGGTGGTCTGTAAGTACCTGGAGGACCCTGTATTATTTGAGCGAGAGGAGCTGGGTCTGGTGAAGTTTGATATCCGCTACATGGTGCTGCTGAGGTCTGTTCATCCTCTGAGGCTCTACACATACCACGTCTTCTGGCTCCGCTTTGCCAACAGGTCAGTCTCTCTGCCACACACACACACACACACACACACACACACACACACACTTTTCCACCTCCTCTGCTTCCTATTTTGTGTTCTTCTGATATAAATTAGATTTTATTACGTTTTCTTTATCCAATTTTTTGTTTCTAAACAAATTGACCTGTAAATACATGGATTGTCTTGTACATGAATAAATATGTTTCTCTCTGTTTCTGATCCTTCAGGCCTTTCTCTCTGGACCATTTTGACGATTACCAGAAGCACTTCACGGTGATGAACTACGCTGAAGGGGTTCAGCTGAAACAGGCGAGTGCTTTAACACTGACATGTTCGTGAATTACGGCAGCGGGATCAGGCTCTGTGCCCTACACCCTGCGCTGAGAGGAGCGTACATCTGTCATGTGCAGAGAGAGGAGTGAGTCGCGGCCTCACCGTAGTCCAAACAAAGTTTAGCCTTCACGGTGTTCTAAGGCCCGTCTGTTTATACAGCACCTTTCACACACAGGGAACATTTTAAGTGTTTACAGGATCAAAAGAAGCAGTAAAAAGCAATTAATTAAGAATAAGAGTTAAAAATGTTTATAGAAATGAAATAATGTAATAAAAGAAAAGACGATTAAAATATAAAAGCATTAGGACATTCCCTGAGATCCAGCACCTCAGAAAGGCATGTCTTTTGTATGTTGTCTGAAATGAGTCGGCTCAGCTAGCGCAGCTCTCCCAAGAAATGGAGCCGGTGAGGTCACAAAACCCTGTCTCTAACGGGAATCGCGGCTTTGAAAACCACAACAATGGTGGCGGTAAATTTAGGCACTATTTACTCGAGTATTTGCGTGTTGTTGTTGTTGTTGCTGTTGTTGTTTTGGACTGAACACGGCTCGGCGCCTCAAAGGTTCTCAAAGGCCACTTTTTCTTGTCACATGTCCGGCTTTTGCTGGAGATTTTTATCGGACACCGACGCAAGTAGCGTTTGAAACTCTTCAAAACCCGTTAAAATGATGTTACGAGCTGCGACTGTGAGTCAGAAAAATAAAAATAAATCTGAGAGCTGCTGTAGGGCCGGGCAATTAATTGAAATCGAGATTCAGAACTTCTAATCGGCATAACCTTGTCTGTATCGATTTTATCAATTATTTCTATTCTGTTATGTCCCCACTGTGTGTTCATGTACTGTCCCTTTAAAACCACGCTACCAAGCTGTAGTCACGTGATTCTGCTCCCTATCTGCCACATGTAGGAGAATCTAAACACAGAGGCCGACCGAGCGACTCGAGCTCGTACCAAAGACAAACACAGCGTCTGTGGTTTGGACGTGTTGTGTTTTGACTTTAAGACGACGCTGAACAAAAAGAAGTCAAATGTAAACGCTGAGAAAAAACAGTTTCAGCCAAAGCTCAATCACACACCAAATATAAACAGTGCTCAGAAAACAAGAGAGGAACCAGCTCCCAGTGACATTTAGAGAAAAATTCCAGCACAAGCCTCGTCCCTGAACTGTGAGGGTCAAAAATACAAAAACAAAATAATCGTTCATTCATCGTAATCATGGTAAAATATACAATTAATCGTGATATTGATTTATCGCCCAGCACTAAGCTGCTGTAATTTAAGACATTTTACTAGCAGCGATTTGTGCTGGATTTGAATGAGCTCTGCATTTCATGGTGATTGACAGGTCTCTCCAGCCAATCAGAGCTCTGTAGGGTTCACACGATTTATTACCTACTTCTCGGTTGGAACCCGGCGTGGTAAATAAAGCAGCGATAGGGGAACCAGAGGCGATAGGGAAGGATTCTGAAAGAGAGTAGAGTGTATTTTCATTGAACGCACTGGAGAAATGTTATTAGTTTTAAAAGAACACAAGGTAATTTTTTTTACTGTAAAATCACAGTCTCAGGATATTGTGATGCTCCACTGAGGTGTTACAGGGGGAAAGAGCTTCTTGTTGCTACTCTGGGCTCAGCACAGCAGAAACTACACTATGTAACCTTTGGAGGAGGGTATTAAACACCCCCTTGATTCCAGGACAGTGCTATAAAAGTGAATTGCACTCTGCAGTTGTTGGAGGAGCCCAGGAGCAAAAATATCATGTTAAACTATTGTTTCTTTTAATGGACCCTTTTAGAAGAAGGAATACCTTTATTGATCCCTTTAGGGAAACTGCTTCCCTGCCTTTGTTATTGTGCCAATAACCTAAGTGCCACCAGAGAGGATGGCCGAGCTTCACTGTGAGTCTCAGTCCAGAGGAGAAACCCGAGGAATGCATTCACAGCAGTGTACAGTACCAGTCAAATGTTCGGTTACACCCACTCAGGGAGGGTTTCCTTTGTTGTGAACGTACAGCACCAGTCATAAGTTTGGACACAACTTTGGCCCCAGACCCAATTTCATTTAAACATACATTTTTTTTATTTAAAATTTGATATTGAATATTGTCAATTTTAAATGTACACAAATGCATAAATAACTGAAAAAACCCAGCAAAATAATGACATTTTATTTACATTTTTAGACGGAGCTCCATGGCGACCAGTGCTATTTTTAGAACATGCCCCACGGGCGACTCACATGGTCCTTGCAGGTGACCAGGTGTCCGCGGGCAATGTGCTGGCTACCTCTGCTTTAGACTCTTCACAGTAGCCCCCTGTTGCTTTGACGACAGCTTCACACACTCTCTCCGTTCTCTCAGTCGGCTTCATGAGGTCGTCACCTGGAACGGTTTTCAGTGAACCGTGGTCTCGTCGAGAGTTAATCTGTAGAACCGCTCTCTTCTGAATGTGTCTGAGACTGTAACTGGGGTTGTGCAGAGGTAGGGGCTGGTACACAGCTCTATACAGTGACTAGCTCTACTCCACCAATCACTGATGAGGAGATGTACCCAAACTTTTGACTGGTGTTGTATATAGGGCATTGTTTTACACACACTTCTTCTGTTAACCGTTACTAGCCCAAGTCTCAGACGTTCCCAATGTTGTTCTGTCACCTCATTCAACCGTACGTATTTTCTGTTACTCTCTGCCCTTTCACTTCTCACATTTTGGGAAAACTTCCCTAAATCTAAGTAAAGAACTTTATTGCGTAGCACTTTCTCTCCTCAAATGGTGCACAAAGGTCACGTATCCAAGCCCAGAATGTTTTGCATCATAATCACGCCATATTGACTACAGTGTTAGTTTGCGTTTTCCCATCACACATTTGACCCCTCCATGGTAGTGAACCGCAAACACACACTAGTGAGCAATGAGGCAATGAACACACACACACAACCGTAGCAGGGGGCTGCCAACCTCCTCGGTGCCCGGCGAGCAGTTTGGGGGTTCTGTGCCTTGCTCAAGTGCACTTCAGACGGTCCCAGGGGTTGAACCGGCGACCTTCTGGCTTCAAGCTCGCTTCTCTAACCTTAATAACTTAACTAACTTAATATTAGTGTTATTATTGCTTTAAAGGTTTCGTTATTTATGTGTATCATGGGTGGTCCACTGTACGCCAGAGTCCAAGGAGGAACAGGGCGTTCTTGACACACACAACCCTAAGAGATCACCAGAGACGGGGTTGGCTCGGTGAAGCGTTCGTTCGCGGATGAATGCCAAATGTCTGCGATCCTACGACTGCTGATCTATAAAACTGAATCTCAGACGTGTCGATTTGTTTGGCCAAGCCTTTGATTAGTTCTCGTGTGGAAGATTTTGTTGAGCAACAAAGAAACGAAGTAAAATAAAACGAACAAATAACAATTAACTCAAAAGTTCTATTTCATTCTATAATTTCAATAAAACTCCAACTCCAAAACCATACACACTCTAGACTCATTCTGTACGCAAGTCTTTTCGATGGACCTCTAGCTCCCTCCCAGGGGAGGAGCTCATGCTCTGACTGGATCCTGAGGGTTCGGCAGAGCCGCTGGTCGTTGGCCCTGAGGGCTCCAGGGTGGAGCCAAGTACTTGGAGCTCGCGCAGGAATCAGGACAAAGAGATTCAGTTAGTTAGCATCCTGATGAATTAATTCGCTTATAAAGAAAGGTGTCACATTGTGTTGTATTTCTTGTTCATGAAACGTATTCCTCTTGAGGATTTAGGAATCATATTTTGGTGTCAGTTTTATTGTCACATGAAGTCTCAGTGTTTGATTGTGATCTCCACTGCGTATTCATTCATTCATTCATTATCTGTAACCCTTATCCAATTCAGGGTCGCGGTGGGTCCAGAACCTACCTGGAATCATTGGGCGCAAGGCAGGAATACACCCTGGAGGGGGCGCCAATCCTTCACAGGGCAACACACACACACACACACTCACACCTACGGACACTTTTGAGTCAACAATCCACCTACCAACGTGTGTTTTTGGACTGTGGGAGGAAACCGGAGCACCCGGAGGAAACCCACGCAGACACAGGGAGAACACACCACACTCCTCACAGACAGTCACCCGGAGGAAACCCACGCAGACACAGGGAGAACACACCACACTCCTCACAGACAGTCACCCGGAGGAAACCCACGCAGACACAGGGAGAACACACCACACTCCTCACAGACCGTCACCCGGAGGAAACCCACGCAGACACAGGGAGAACACACCACACTCCTCACAGACCGTCACCCGGAGGAAACCCACGCAGACACAGGGAGAACACACCACACTCCTCACAGACAGTCTCACAATGAAGCCTTTTGATCGTCTCCACTCTTGTTGATTAGATCTTCTCCAGCTGTGAGGGGGCCATGTGTTACCTTTTGTGGTTTTGTGAGTCATTGTAATCACAAAGGTGCTGATTGCGGCAATCGTCTTTGATCTTTTAAAGCCCCCCAGACAGATGACTTGACTAAAAGGAGTCTGTTTTTAAGATGAAAGAGATCTTAACCAGCTTTGGTCTTGAGTCCACTACACTGGGCGATGATCTACTAACAGAGAGAACCCAGTCCATGTACCATCTCTCTAGATGTGTGTTTGGGTTCCACCGGTGGCAAGGTGTCCCCTTGTTTAAGAGCAAGGCTGCTCTGTTCCTCCAAGTTTAGGATTTCCTCAGAACCTGGGTTTAGGTGGATGCTTTAGGTATTATTTAATATACTCTTTAATCAGATCAATGTGCACTTATGTGCTCTGATAGAAAACCTAAAAAATAGCCAATTCCTTACAACTCACCCATGGAAATGCTGAATATTTTTGAATAAGGAAATATCCCGTGTTCAATGCATGTTTAAATTAATGTGGAAAACTGGAGCCCATCAACACACACACTGTGAAACAAGACCACTTAAGCCCAGTTTATACTTCTGTGTCAACCCTACACTCTAGCCTGACACACACCTCTCCAGGAATGTAACAACCCTTCGCGTCGACGCAGACCACAACGACTGTGACTGGTCATTAGTCAGACGGACATTGTTTATGTTGAACCAAATAAGTACAGAAACATGAACTCCTCTCCCTCACACACACAGACAGCAGCAAATTTATAGCGAGAGATGTCTTCAGACGTGGCGTGGGTGTCAGGGACGAATAAAAATGTTGAACAAAAGAAAAATACACAGGTTTCCGGGAAAAAAAATAAGTCCACAAGAAGAGATACCATGCAAGAAAAATGTGCCGGCTTTGTATTTGTTTCTTTCCTGGCACCTCATGTAAACACTGCTCAGTCCCAAACAACGACTTCCTCCCTAAAGAGTGCACTTTTAAAGATTTATAAAAATAATTCCACTGCATTGTGTGCTACAGAGTGTAGAGGAAGATGTTTGAGATTCAGCCCCTAGTGGTGTGGAGGAGTAACTGCAGAGCGACGCAGACACTACACAGAAGTGTAAACGCTCACGACGGCGTAGGCTCTGCGTCGAGTCAACGATGTAAACAGCGAGTAGCTCATTATCATTTAAAGGAACAGGCACTGAAAACGGGCGTTCCTAACAGAGCTGTTTAGACAGGGGGTCTGACAGAAGCAGGTCTTCACTGTGGAGAATGTTATGGCAATTGTCTAAGTGTCACCAGGAAGGAAGATCAATGCTCAAAGAATTCTTAGGCCCAAGGAGAAATCAGAGGAATAAAGACACGGAGTCAATAATCACTGGTTTATTTGAATATTTGATGCAGTGTACATAGGACCACAGTCACGTACACCCCACTGTCATGTGCCCCTTCGGCACGTTCACCAAGCATCGTGTGTACCGTTCGGTCGTTATTACATCACGTCTCATTGCACAAACTCAGACATTCCCTAAACTGGCATCATATGCTACGCATGTATCTGTTATCATCTACTTTACTATTGTCAGCAAAATGACCTTCAACTTATTTATTGGACTTCTCTATTCTATCCAGAGACCTAACTTCTCTAATCTAAACTCAGAAGTGCAATGTTCAGCACTTTCCCCCTCTCCAACAGTTTCTCCTGGGTCGTGCCCTGGGTCACAATGTAATAAGTCCTTTAAGGTCACAAGCACAATCTGTCCTATGTCTCTAATAGTTTATTGGTAATATTTAATGAAGAGTATTTAGTACAGTTACTTACTGAATATATTGGGTTCTCAGCATTACTCATTGCTGTTACTGTGCATTTTCCCATCACAGAGAAGAAGAATATATCCAGTTTAATGTTTGTTGATAGTCTTGAGAGCTTAACTCCTGTTTATTTTCCCATAGTCCTCCTCAAAGTTGATGGCTCTTATTACTCTTTGAAAGACTAACATTTTATTTCTGTCTGATTCTGACAGGTTCACTATGATGAGTTCGTTCCCATGTTTGAGAAGCAGTATCCTCAGTACCCATGGGAAAAAGTGGAGGTAAGTCTTCCTGTGTTCATGGCTTCATCCATATGTACATAACTTTAATAAAGAAGACGGAGATGAAGAGTTCGGTGGTGTTTGTAGCTCATCACCTAAAGGAACCCCTAATGACTCTCTAAAGACACAGAAGGTGTAAGTTTACTATCTGTTCCACGTTTCACTGTGATGAATGTGGAAATGTGACAATGTGGAAACCAGTGGATGTCTGAGCGCAGTTGATAAATCAGCTTCAGTGTGTGTGTGAACTCCAAGCTCTGCCTAACCAGTACTTCATTTAAATATAATTTGCATAAAGCACACCCTCATTTTGTGCAGAGGTTTCAGCAGTGAGTCAATGAAACGATGGGGTCAGAAGCTCATGAGCAGTCAGTGCTTTGCGCCCCCTGCTGACCAAATTGTGTGGAGCTAAACTGAGGGCAAGGGGTGAAGATAAACTTCACCCAAATCACACATTCACTCACACACACACACACACCTCCAAGCTACCTACCAACATGTGTTCTTGGACCGTGGGGCGAAACCCCAGAGAAAACCCACGCAGACACAGAGAGAACACACCACACTCCTCACAGACAGTCACCCGAAGGAAACCCACGCAGACACAGGGAGAACACACCACACTCCTCACAGACAGTCACCCGGAGGAAACCCACGCAGACACAGGGAGAACACACCACACTCCTCACAGACAGTCACCCGGAGGAAACCCACGCGGACACAGGGAGAACACACCACCTGGAACAGGACTCGAACCCACAACCTCCAGGTCCCTGGAGCTGTGTGACTGCAACACTACTTTAAGCACCACAATGCCGCCCTTAAAACATTTCAAATTCTTCCAAATATTTTACAAACACAGGTTTCAGGTTAAAAGGGAACAGGTTCAATTCTTTTTTTTTTTTTTTTTTTAAGCAGTTTAAGATACAGATATTAACCTGGTAAGGTCTAAATACACCTGGGTGATGAGACAATCGCCCCTCCTTTTTTTACATTCCATTTGCTGAGTTGGGTCCTATTACCTTCAAATGACCCACCCCCTCCATTCAAATATACAGCATTATCCCATGGATGCTACTACGTACTGATGTGTCGTTAGTTTAGGGCGTGAAATATGTGTAAGATACCATTAAATTCAAACTAAAAGCTTATGCATGTTTTTAAAAAGTGCTCTTATCTATGTTTCAGGGCCAATCTGTGCTTCCCATATACCCTTCAGTCCAGACATTTATCTTTGTTTATGCAGAGAGTTTGTCTTATATCACTTCATGAACTTTTTTAGACATTTGACTCTGTCACACAAGGAGTGTCTGTGATTCAACAGTTCTAGCTCTTCTTGTCTGTACGTGTCTGTGTGTCTGTCTGTGCCCCAGGGTGATATATTCAAGGCTTTTGCGGAGCTCTTTCAGGCTGCTTCATCTCGTCCGGCTCCATATGGAATCGGTGCGTATCCCTCCTCAAGAGCGATATACGCCATCGACCTGATGCTGAAGTGGGACCGGAACGAAGCAGGTAATTTTCTCCCTCGTTATCAGCTTGGTTTGTAGGTGCTGCATGAGGTCTGACTCCAGAGGAACCATATGTAAGTGGACACAGTCAATGAAAAATCCTGATAATCACAAGTAAACAAAAAGTTGCCTTACATTCTCAGAAAAGGGATGGTAGAGGTACATTATTGTCACTAAAGGTACAAACAGTGTAGCGTGTCTTTAAAGGTACAAACAGTGTAGCGTGTCTTTTAAAGGTACAAACAGTGTAGCGTGTCTTTAAAGGTACAAACAGTGTAGCGTGTCTTTTAAAGGTACAAACAGTGTAGCGTATCTTTAAAGGTACAAACAGTGTAGCGTGTCTTTAAAGGTACAAACAGTGTAGCGTGTCTTTAAAGGTACAAACAGTGTAGCGTGTCTTTAAAGGTACAAACAGTGTAGCGTGTCTTTAAAGGTACAAACAGTGTAGCGTGTCTTTAAAGGTACAAACAGTGTAGCGTGTCTTTAAAGGTACAAACAGTGTAGCGTATCTTTTAAAGGTACAAACAGTGTAGCGTATCTTTTAAAGGTACAAACAGTGTAGCGTATCTTTTAAAGGTACAAACAGTGTAGCGTATCTTTTAAAGGTACAAACAGTGTAGCGTATCTTTAAAGGTACAAACAGTGTAGCGTATCTTTAAAGGTACAAACAGTGTAGCGTGTCTTTAAAGGTACAAACAGTGTAGCGTGTCTTTAAAGGTACAAACAGTGTAGCGTGTCTTTAAAGGTACAAACAGTGTAGCGTATCTTTAAAGGTACAAACAGTGTAGCGTGTCTTTAAAGGTACAAACAGTGTAGCGTGTCTTTAAAGGTACAAACAGTGTAGCGTGTCTTTAAAGGTACAAACAGTGTAGCGTGTCTTTAAAGATACAAACAGTGTAGCGTGTCTTTAAAGGTACAAACAGTGTAGCGTATCTTTAAAGGTACAAACAGTGTAGCGTATCTTTAAAGGTACAAACAGTGTAGCGTATCTTTAAAGGTACAAACAGTGTGGCGTATCTTTAAAGGTACAAACAGTGTGGCGTATCTTTAAAGGTACAAACAGTGTGGCGTATCTTTAAAGGTACAAACAGTGTGGCGTATCTTTAAAGGTACAAACAGTGTGGCGTATCTTTAAAGGTACAAACAGTGTGGCGTATCTTTAAAGGTACAAACAGTGTGGCGTATCTTTAAAGGTACAAACAGTGTAGCGTATCTTTAAAGGTACAAACAGTGTAGCGTATCTTTAAAGGTACAGCAGTGGTGTTAGAGTCCAGTTGTGTTCCTAAAGGTTCATTACATTCTCTTCTCCAGAAGGAGAGGGGGGTCTCTGTAATCTTTCATTATACAACTGTGGAGAATAAAAGAACACAATAAAAGTCCTGGAGATGAAACGGAGCGAATAGAACCAACACAACTTCTACAAATTGTCCTAGAGTAAGGTACAAATATGTTCCCTAAGTAAAAGGTAGTGTGTATGAACCCTTGAGGGTACCACCACAGTGACAGTTTTTCTCACAGTGTAGGAATGAGAATGAACCTTTATTCTGTGGATTGTACAAACGCACCTCTCACTCTCAACTCTCAAATATTTCCCCAGGGTCCGTTTGTGGTAAGTAGTTTTATGAGGTCTCTTTTCTTCACCAAGATGCTCTAGATCCCATAAATTTGGAGTCATGCTCTGACCCTGCGTTACCCTCGTGATCTCCCCTGAGAGAGCAAGGCTGTAAACCCAAATTGTCTCCAAAACCCCTGCAGATATCAAGTCATAAATGCCACTGATTAAAGAACTGTTTCTGCTGAACCATTAACTCCCAGATACACACACAATCAATACAAAATATTCATGTATTTTCTTAGGAGAAATAGGAAACACAAAAAACAAATCAACAGGTGAACAGGGAAGTTCCATCACAACATATGGGTGCAATAATCTTAAACACATGCCTCACCAGATACTCCCGCGCAGACACAGGGAGAACACACCACACTCCTCACAGACAGTCACCCGGAGGAAACCCACACAGACACAGAGAGAACACACCACACTCCTCACAGACAGTCACCCGGAGGAAACCCACGCAGACACAGAGAGAACACACCACACTCCTCACAGACAGTCACCCGGAGGAAACCCACACAGACACAGAGAGAACACACCACACTCCTCACAGACAGTCACCCGGAGGAAACCCACACAGACACAGAGAGAACACACCACACTTCCAGAAGTCCCATACTTCTGGAAATATCCAAGGATATGTTGACATTTAGAAAACCCACCAGCAGCTGTTATCATATGCCCTTATTGTAACCAAGATAGTTGTATCAAGGTCCTGGAAAGGGACAGATTTCCCGTCTACTGCAGCATGGTCAACAGACGTTATCTGTTAACTCTTACACTTGGAGGAAATGAGACTAAATAATAGATATGTGCTGTTCAACAAAAATTTGGTGTTGGGAAACTCTAATAGGCGTCTTGCCTGTGACGTAGATGGTGGACAACAACTCTAGAAGCTGCACTTAATTTAATGTAAAATGAGGAAAAGGTGTGTTGTTTTTGGCTGCAATCATTCAATGTACAGTGGGACATCTGTGAACAAATGGCCCAAAGATCCCAAAATATCCAGAAAATGGACTAAATTTGTCCACTTTAAACGGGCACTTTGGAAAGGACCCTCCGCTCACTCCGTTATCTGTAGCTCATTTCACTGGCGCTTTTCCAACAATATGGGCATGTAAGGACACCAACGAAAGGTGTTCAAGAGCCTCTGTAACATGGAGGTAAACAGGGTGAGGACACTCACTTCGCCTGTTTTAGTTGGTGTTAGTTAACGTTAGCTTGACTCGCTAAACTCGGTGGCTCAGATTATACTCGGCTACGTAGCTGCATTACGGAGGTTTATAGTGTCGGATGAATTCGAGTTCGACTTCGATCACATTTACAAGAATAACGGTACCTCTAAATTTGAGTTTAGCTTATTGCTAGGCTATTGTCATGAATAATGTTGGTTATTTAGCTAGATACTGTCATAACAGTCAGTCATAACGGTGTTTTACCGCGGCGTTGTTCAGCTGTTGTCCACCAGTGACGTCACGGTCGCGTTCAAGAATTTCCGTAGAGAGCTCGGGTTTTTCCGTCAATTTAATAAAATTGTCAGTTTTAAAGCAAATTAAACTGCTATTTTCATTTTAATTCATACTTATATCTGTCAGTAACTACAATAATGTGGAATATTCATGGAGGTCCATTAAGTGGTGCTTAGCCTTTAAATAATGTTATGTCTTAGTAGGAAGTTCTATGGGGTGGGGAAGTTTTCATTGTTTTTCAACGTTAATTTTTATCATTTCTTCTTGTTGTGTGTGGAAAATTTGAAAAGAGACAATATATTTTTAAAGTGGTCAGACTGCATTTCTACCTGTTTAATAAACAAATATTAAAAAGTCCCACACCTTCCATTAAACAAATAGTGACCTCTGTCAGGTACAGTTTATAAATATTATATGCCTTTTTAGAAAAACAAGGCTTTTATCTATACGTCAAAGACATTTAAAGTTTCCCGAACTCCCTTCTCATTCCTGAGTGTTGTTTTTGCACATTCTCTCGGCGTGTCGTCATCTCTTCACCAGCACCTGGGTTTTTTATGAGTGGGGATGTCTCTGGCTGGGCTTAGAGACCCCTTTTAACTTTGCACATTTGTCAGATTTGTAGGTACATTTTAACCTGTAAGAGCCCATGAGGACACACCATTTAAAAGACCCCTGAAGTTTCCTACACAGCTTTATCCTTCACTTTTAAATCATGACATCCCTAAGTGACTTTTGCTGGACATTCTGGATGCAGTCGCATTTACAGAATGGTGGAGTTCTTGGTGCGTACAAAGAGACCATAGAAATGCTTATTTTAAAAGCACATTCCAACATTTTTAACCATTCAAATGCTTTAGTCACCTGTCCTATGTTACATTCTGATTTCATTTCAGGAATAAAATATTGAAATACGAGTTACAAAATTGTGATATTTTTGTGACACTGGGATTTTAACCCAAAAATAATTACAGAATACGGCAAGAAAAAAAAGTGTTCCAGATTGTTTTTTGGTCTGTTTTTAAATTTATAACATGTTCCTTTTAAAGATCAGATAAAGAGTTTATATATAAGGGTTTTTATTTATTATTATTTACCAGATTTAATCAGGAGCAAACACATTAGCGCTGATTTGTGAGGTGTGATGTAAATGAGGTGAAAACCAATCTGAATAAACTGTTGGTTAAGAAAGTGACTTTACGAGAATTGGAACCACGGATGATATCAAAAGTCTGGGCACCCTCAGCCTGCTCCAATCCACCTACCACCACACGTCCTACCCCCAGCACTTCAGGGTCATTGGGGAAACAAGCAACTGCTGATCTAACAGACAGAGCCTTTGTTGTAATACGCCCTCAAGAATGAACCCATAGATCAGTGAATAATAGTCGGATGAAATGACCATTTCATTCATTCTTTCATTATCTGTAACCCTTATCCAGTTCAGGGTCGCGGTGGGTCCAGAGCCTTCCTGGAATCATTGGGCGTAAGGCGGGAATACACCCTGGAGGGGGCTCCATTCCTTCACAGGGCAACACAGACACACACACACACATTCACTCACACACTCACACCTACGGACACTTTTTGAGTCGCCAATCCACCAACCGACGTGTGTTTTTTTGGACTGTGGGAGGAAACCGGAGCACCCGGAGGAAATCCACGCAGACACAGGGAGAACACACCACACTCCTCACAGACAGTCACCAGGAGGAAACCCACGCAGACACAGGGAGAACACACCACACTCCTCACAGACAGTCACCCAGAGGAAACCCACGCAGACACAGGGAGAACACACCAACTCCTCACAGACAGTCACCAGGAGGAAACCCACGCAGACACAGGGAGAACACACCAACTACTCACAGACAGTCACATGGAGGAAACCCACGCAAACACAGGGAGAACACACCACACTCCTCACAGACAGTCACCCGGAGGAAACCCACGTAGACACAGGGAGAACACACCACACTCTTCACAGATAGTCACCCGGAGGAAACCCACGCAGACACAGGGAGAACACACCACACTCCTCACAGGAAGGCCCCTGGAGCTGTGTGACTGCGACACTACCTGCTGCGCCACTGTGCCGCCAAAATCACCATTTGTGAATGCCATATAGCTGTCGTTTGACCCCAGGGAAGGAATAATAGACCGTCTGTTTTTGGGGTCTTGGTTAAATCAGATCATATTCCGTTTCTGAGCTGTGTTCTTGTGAACATCACCATGATCCTCATCCTGAGCCCACTGCAGGAGAACGTTTGACTGGACGTTTGTTTGCTTGTGTAATTATCTTTTGCTTTGTTTCTCAGGAGAGCGCGTGATGCAACCTCAGATCCTGGAGGTAAACTTCAATCCAGACTGTCACCGAGCCTGCCTCTACCACCCCAGCTTTTACGACCACATGTTCCAGACGCTCTTCCTGGACGAGGCTGCCCAGTGTCCAGTCACACAGATTGTATGATTCCCTGCTGTTTAACCTGAACCTTTCAAAGAGAAATAAAAGTGGACTGTGTGATACAATGTTCGGGAGATAAAACCCTCATTCATTCATTCGATTTCTCAAACTGCCTCGTGCTTTTCCACCAAAGGAAGACTGGTTCTAGAATCTTGGAACCTTGGTTCTTTCCAGTGAACCGACCCAGGGTCAGGTCATAGTGGGTCTGTTCTGCCCACCCAGAGAACAACTGGTTTTTTATTTCTTATATAAGGAACCCTCCGGAAGTAGGGTTTAATTGAATGTCAAGTCCAATTCATTCACAGGCAACACATCAACGCGAGCCCTGCGCCGTTGTCAACGCCGCATTTTCAGAAATGTAAGTACGGGTTGCGTCGACGCAGGCTGCCGTGAGAAAAACGGGACCACGTTGGAAAAATGTGCCGGCTTTGTATTAGTTTCTGTCCTGGCACCTTCTGAAAACTACGCTCTGTGCCAAACAATGACTACTACATCACTACTTTGTGTAGCGTTCTTCACTTTTGAAAAAAGGTATATCAGAAGTTAACGGTATCTAATGAATGCCTGTGTGTGTGTGTGTGTGTGTGTGTGTGTGTGTAGTCAGAGATAGTGGAGGCTGTTAGTTGTGTAATGGATGAGCATGGGGTGTATGTTAGAGATGGTATCTAATGAATACGTGTGTGTGTGTGTGTGTGTGGTGGATGGGGTAATGATGTTATCTGTGTGTTTGGAGAGGTGGGGTGCGTGTTTGGGGAGATTATGTGCGGAAGGAAATGAAGCAAGGGTTGGGCTTTTGGGCGATGGGGTGGGAACCGGATGTGAGGACATCCAGGGGAGGAACTTCCTGGTTACTTATTTTTTAGCTGAAACGCGGGATTTCCATTAAAATGGATGCTTCTGATTGGTCGAGGGGGCTTGATGACGTTCAGATTTTTTGAAGAAAAGTGCCTCATATTTCTCTCTCTCCCAGAGAACAGCACTGGGGCTCAGAAATAATGCCTTGGCTTTTATGATTTTAACACTTTCAAAGGCAGAGTGAGTCTTCTCCCGTCATATTTCAGCATGATGTCATCATTTTTCAACAATACAACCAAGATGTTTCATGAAAAAATAATGCATTTCAATACCATCATCAGAAATCAGTTTTCGTACTTCATCCTGACAGCCTTGAGCAGTGTGGTGTGTTTCTCCCTGTGTCTGTGTGGGTTTCCTCCGGGTGACTGTCTGTGAGGAGTGTGGTGTGTTCTCCCTGTGTCTGCGTGGGTTTCCTCCGGGTGACTGTCTGTGACGAGTGTGATGTGTTCTCCCTGTGTCTGTGTGGGTTTCCTCCGGGTGACTGTCTGTGAGGAGTGTGGTATGTTCTCCCTGTGTCTGCGTGGGTTTCCTCCGGGTGACTGTCTGTGAGGAGTGTGGTGTGTTCTCCCTGTGTCTGTGTGGGTTTCCTCCGGCTGACTGTCTGTGAGGATTGTGGTATGTTCTCCCTGTGTCTGCGTGGGTTTCCTCCGAGTGAGTGTGATGGTATGTTTAATGGTATGTTTAATTTTTTATGGTATGTTTTAGTTAGTTTATTTTTAGTACAATACTCATTATTATTCAATCTGGTAAGACACATGTATCCAGCTATCATACACAGTATATACTAACAACTATATGAATGCATATATGCACCTCTATTTACACTCATGAAAGAAGATGCAGGGGTTCACGACTAGTAGTCATGAAAGGGGGGAATGATGGAAAATTAGGAAAAGAAGTCAATAGTTGAGCACATGAAGAGGATAAAGATCTACTTATTCATAGGTCAGGCAAGGGACATTTCCTCAGAGGCAAGAAGATAGAGACATGTGACTGTTTTAAACAAATGAGTCTTATGGCAAAATATTATGTACAAAGAGACACTTAAGTTCATGACTTGGGCATGAACTTTGAAGAAAAAAAGAGAATGGTGTGTGGAACAGTGTGGGACAGCCTGGTCCCGCATGATACGAGGTATTTTTAAGGAGTGTGGAGTGTGGTGTGTTCTCCCTGTGTCTGTGTGGGTTTCCTCCGGGTGACTGTCTGTGAGGAGTGTGGTGTGTTCTCCCTGTGTCTGCGTGGGTTTCCTCCGGGTGACTGTCTGTGAGGAGTGTGGTGTGTTCTCTCTGTGTCTGCGTGGGTTTCCTCCGGGTGACTGTCTGTGAGGAGTGTGGTGTGTTCTCCCTGTGTCTGTGTGGGTTTCCTCCGGGTGACTGTCTGTGAGGAGTGTGGTGTGTTCTCTCTGTGTCTGCGTGGGTTTCCTCCGGGTGACTGTCTGTGAGGAGTGTGGTGTGTTCTCCCTGTGTCTGCGTGGGTTTCCTCCGGGTGACTGTCTGTGAGGAGTGTGGTGTGTTCTCTCTGTGTCTGCATGGGTTTCCTCCGGGTGACTGTCTGTGAGGAGTGTGGTGTGTTCTCCCTGTGTCTGCGTGGGTTTCCTCCGGGTGACTGTCTGTGAGGAGTGTGGTGTGTTCTCCCTGTGTCTGCGTGGGTTTCCTCCGGGTGGTAGATGGATTGGAGACTTAAAAGTGTCCATAGGTGTGAGTGTGTGAGTGAATGCGAGTGTGTGTGTTGTCCTGTGAAGGACTGGCGCCCCCTCCAGCGTGTGTTCCCGCCTTGCGTCCAATGATTCCAGGTAAGCTCAGGATCCACCGCCACCCTGAACTGGATAAGGGTTACAGATAATGGATGGGTGGATGATACTACCCTAAACCTGTGGTTTTAATTACTGCGACACCCACAAACTTTGTTTGTCTTTGCCTAATTCTTCTTTATTGAAGGAGATTAAGGTCCAGCCAAATTAACCTGGGTAGATCTTAAAAGATACACAAACCGCATGCAGGGAGCTCACACTTTTATATGGTTTTCATTGGTGAAAAGACTGATCACCCCTCCTTTTTTAAACATTCCATGTGCCACGTTAGATGCCATTACTTCCACATACCTTTGGATTCCATTATGGTCTTTCCAAGTGTTTCAGAAAACTGTTCACCAGGCACCATTAGGTTCAGATGACAGTTGGTTCTTATCTATGACTCTAGGTCCTTCTGTGTACCCCACACTCCTTTTCTCCTTCATTTTTGATTTATGTTGTTTTTCACATTCTCGCACCATGTGATCATCTCTGGACCCACATCTTAGTTTTTTCCTCTCACCAGTGGAGATTTTCCCCAGTTGGGCCTTGAGAGCCTTTTGAGTTTTTAAGACGTTTGTCAGTTTTATAATTACACTTTAAAGAACAGTAGAAACATAGAATAAACCTTTTAGCTCCGTCAAGAGCTTAAGACTTAATCACCCCAAAACATCTCCTACTTACATTCAGTCACCGGACTGTTCTCATGGCTCTGGATTTCTCCTTACATCGAGTAAACAGTGAATCTGAAGAATGGTGTACTTTGTATGAATAAAGAGAGAGAGACATTCAGAGAGAGTGAAAGAAAAGTAAAAGAGGTGGCAAAAAAAGAGACAGCAAATGAGAGATTAAGGGTAAATCCCATTTCACCCCTTAGCTCCACCCTTTTGTTTTTCCGGGGGGTAACGTGACACAATTCTTCTTGGGAAAGGAGGGCTGTATTCCCCTTGAAACAGATTTTTCAAACAAAGGGCTATGAATGCCATGCATTGACCCATGAATCCCACAAATGTCAGTATTTTCTCATTTAGAAACTATTTTTTTATTGTTACACTTATATAACGCTTCACAATCAACACCGCTCAGAACGCCCTCACACACACACACACATTCACTCAAACACAGTCATTCACTCAAACACTACACACTCATTCACTCACTCACATTCACTCACACACTCATTCACTCACTCACATTCACTCACACACACTCACTCACACACACTCATTCACTCACTCACATTCACTCACACACACTCATTCACTCACTCACATACACACTCACATTCACTCACACACACACACTCATTCACTCACTCACATACACACTCATTCACTCACACACACACACTCATTCACTCACACATACACACACACATTCACTCAAACACATACACACTCATTCACTCACTCACATTCACTCATTCACTCATACACTCATTCACTCACTCACATTCACTCACACTCATTCACTCACTCACATACACACACACATTCACTCAAACACAGTCATTCACTCACTCACATACACACTCATTCACTCACTCACATTCACTCACACACACACACACTCATTCACTCACTCACATACACACACACATTCACTCAAACACAGTCATTCACTCAAACACATACACACTCATTCACTCACACACACTCACTCACATACACACTCATTCACTCACTCATATTCACTCACTCACATTCACTCACACACACTCATTCACTCACTCACATACACACTCACATTCACACACACACACACTCATTCACTCACTCACATACACACTCATTCACTCACTCACACACACACTCATTCACTCACACATACACACACACATTCACTCAAACACAGTCATTCACTCAAACACATACACACTCATTCACTCACTCACATTCACTCATTCACTCACACACTCATTCACTCACTCACATTCACTCACACACACTCATTCACTCACTCACATACACTCAAACACAGTCATTCACTCACTCACATACACACTCATTCACTCACTCACATTCACTCACACACACACACACTCATTCACTCACTCACATACACACACACATTCACTCAAACACAGTCATTCACTCAAACACATACACACTCATTCACTCACACACTCACTCACATACACACTCATTCACTCACTCATATTCACTCACTCACATTCACTCACACACACTCATTCACTCACTCACATACACACTCACATTCACACACACACACACTCATTCACTCACTCACATACACACTCATTCACTCACTCACACACACACTCATTCACTCACACATACACACACACATTCACTCAAACACAGTCATTCACTCAAACACATACACACTCATTCACTCACTCACATTCACTCATTCACTCACACACTCATTCACTCACTCACATTCACTCACACACACTCATTCACTCACTCACATACACTCAAACACAGTCATTCACTCACTCACATACACACTCATTCACTCACTCACATTCACTCACACACACACACACTCATTCACTCACTCACATACACACACACATTCACTCAAACACAGTCATTCACTCAAACACATACACACTCATTCACTCACACACACTCACTCACATACACACTCATTCACTCACTCATATTCACTCACACACTCATTCACTCACTCACATTCACTCACACACACTCATTCACTCACTCACATACACACTCACATTCACTCACACACACACACTCATTCACTCACTCACATACACACTCACATTCACTCACACACACACACTCATTCACTCACTCACATACACACTCATTCACTCACTCATATTCACTCACACACACTCACTCACATACACACTCATACATTCACTCATTCACTCACACACACACACAGTCATTCACTCACACACACACACAGTCATTTGCTTCGCCATTTAAGGTGGAACTGGGAATGGAGAGAATGTTCACTAAATAACAATGATGTGAAGATGTTGAAGGAGGTCTCCACTGACACATCTCCACGTCTTAATTGAATATAAAAAGATCCATTACAAAGAAGGACAGCATCAAATCAAATGCCATAGATTTGCTTGAGAGCGGATTCAAAGTCAATATGAAACTCCTCTGAATAACAGCTATAACGAGGGGGAAGCTTCATGAACGAACATTGAATTTGGCTTGTCGTGTATTTCTAACATTGTTACAGCGTTAGCATATAGCCTGCTTACTAGCTACAAGGTTAAATTTATCGAACAATCAATCCAATAGAACAGTTAAAACACTGCCAGTTTAAAAAGACTACCAATACATTTTGACCTCTGCCTTAATAAAAAATACACCTTTAAAAATCTACTATTTTATTTAGACTTCCCGATTATATAAATTACCAAATGCCACCTTTAATAATCCACCTTAAAATGATAAAAAAAAAAATTATTTAGACTTCCTCATTTCATAAATGACCACTTCAAATAATCCTTTAAAGGACTGCAAATATATTTTTATACTACCACCTTAAAACATAATAACCTTAATTAAATGACCACCTTAAAAACCATGCCACCTTAAAAATACAACCATTTTATTCCGACACTGACCTTAAAGAAACTTCCACCTTAAATAAATGAACACCTTTAAAAGACTGCAATTATACTTAGTCTGGCGCCATAAAATCAATTCACCTTAAATGCATTAGTCTTATGTCTCTGTCCACCTTAAATTTCCTGCTAAATGTGCTGATGAAGGGCTGGATGAGCCCATAAGCTCCTCCATTTACAGAATGCAGGACTGAAGGAGAGAAAGGGAGCCGTGCGCATTCTCTCCCTGGTGTGTGTGAGAGGTTCCCATTGTGACATCATCATCCAAACATTCCGTAATGCATTTCTATGGGGGGACTTTGTATCACAGTTTGAAACCCTGTGGTTGTAGCAGGAAAACTGACAGAGTTAGAGCCGTTTGTAATTTGGCACAATGCATTCCTATGGGAAAAAATTCACATTTTAGAAGCTTGATTACAAAACCCGAGTGTGCATAGGATCTATGATCATGTAAAGTTTTGTGGCTGTGGCTTGAAAACCCTAGGAGGAGTAGCGTTTACAAAATCATGAAGAGAATAATAATAAAAACAGTAATTTGGCTTTGAAAAAACGAAATTAACTACCCACTTAATTAGGCTGGGTTTTTTTTTTTCGTATAAAATATAGAAACATCTGGAAATTGTCTCATCTCTCTGAAACTAAACGAGATAAAGAGTGGGGGGCCCTTTGACCTGGACCTCTCAACTCTGCTGACCCCTAACTTAAACACACCAAACCCATGAAGAGACAAACCATACGGAGCTTCAGACACTACCAGAGAGAGACAGAGACCAAAAACGGTTATTGAGAAAAGAAATGTAATCAGTGGAATGCATGATTTTATAGAATACGTGATTCTTAAGTCTATAACGTGGAGCCATGTGCTTCTCAAAGCTCTGAGTTAGCAGTCAGTGACAGGGAGAATAGGGTGTCTACGGTTGATACTCTGGGCTCAGCACTGCAGAAACGGCACTTTGTAACTTTTGGAGGAGGGTAAGAGATCACTCCCCTCCCTCACCCCTCCTCGCTGATTTCAGTACACTGCTGTAAAAATGAATTACACTAGGGGGAGCCCTAAAAAAAATTCTTTTTTTGAGTAAGTGATCTGCACTATGACAAGAGAGAGAGAGAGAGACAGAGAGGGAGAGAAATAGAGAGAGGGAGAGGGAGAGAGAAATAGAGAGAGGGAGAGAGAAGGAGAGAAATATAGAGGGAGAAAGGAGAGAAATAGAGAGGGAAAGAGCGAGAGGAGAGAGAGAGAAAGAGAGAGCAAGAGGAGAGAGTGGGAGAGAGTGAGAGAAGGAGAGGAGGGAGAGAGAAGGAGAGAGAAAGGGAGAGAGAAATAGAGAGAGTGTGAAAGGAGAGAGGGAGAGAAAGAGAGAGGGAGATAGAGGGAGAGGAGAGAGAAAGAGCAAGAGAGAGAGAGAGAGAGAAGGAGATAGAGATAGAGAGAAAGGGAGAGAAAGAAAGAGAGTGAGAGGAGAAAGAGAGAGATGAACAGATCAAGTAACAGAGTTTTAGAAAGAAAGGGAGTAAAAAAGGAGTGTGTGCTCAGAGGCAGAGAAGAGTTATGGCACGTCTCTCTCCCCACCCTCAACAAAACTGAGATGCTTCAGCTGCTAAAAAAATTAAAAAACACTGAGGCTCTGTGCCTCTACTTCCTTCTCTCACACAGGAGTCAGCGTGTGGCGTATAATTTAATGTCCACATACGCATATGTTATCAAGTGTGTGCCGTACATGAGATTGACTTACTGTTCTGAGTTGACACATAATGGGTTAAGCTTCTTTTCTGGAGGTGGCAGGAGGTACTCAAGTTATCTCTCTTTTCCAGAACAGGAAATAACGTGAACAAAAGCTATACCTTATGTAGACACACACCATCCTATCAGTGGAGAGTATAGGACTGAAGAGGGGGAACAGAGAGACGAATGGGATTGGCTCTTATGGCCGGTAAGATGCTCTTCTTTTGTGAAATTAAAATGTATTTAAAACTCTAGAGTCTTCTTCATCATCCACACCACAACACCCCAAAAGAACGGCACAACACAAGTGAGCACCATGCCCTGAGAGTAGAGACAGAGACCGAAGCTGCAGTGGTTTTGAGTTGTAAACCGGGACATTTTTAAAGTCCTAGAGCTGTGTGGATTGAGGATAATTCTTTATTGACATGACTGTAACGAGAAGACAAAGCATTGTGGGAAAAAATACAATACTATAAACAGCAAAATAATTATAGAATAGGTAAGAACATACATTCATTCATTGTCTGTAAGCGTTTACCCAGTTCAGGGTCGCGGTGGGTCCAGAGGCTACACAGAACCACTGGGCGCGAGGTGGGAACACACCCTGGAGGGGGCGCCAGTGCTTCACAGGGTGACACACACTCACACATTCACTCACACACAGCTACGGGCCCTTTTTTTAGTATAAGTGTATGCAGACAATCATACATACATGGAAAATGTCACAGAAAAATGGGTCAGAACAAATCTCAAACCTTTCCATATGTAAAAACGATGAAAGACGGGGATCAAATGAACCCATTATAAGTCAAATCCACTTTGTTAAAGCAACACTAGGTGATATTTTTACCTTAAAATTACAGCTTCAATTCATTGTGATACTCCATTGAACTGTAAGAGAAAGAACAGAGCTTCTATCATTGCTACTTCAGGCTCAGCACTGCAGAAACTGCACTATGTAACTACAGGAGGAGGAGGGTAGTGCCGGGAAGTATGTTTTATTGTCCATATTTGCATGTTTCTGAATGTCTGAAACGGGCGGCACGGTGGCGCAGCAGGTAGGTGTCGCAGTCACACAGCTCCAGGGACCTGGAGGTTGTGGGTTCCATTCCCGCTCCGGGTGACTGTCTGTGAGGAGTGTGGTGTGTTCTCCCTGTGTCTGCGTGGGTTTCCTCCGGGTGACTGTCTGTGAGGAGTGTGGTGTGTTCTCCCTGTGTCTGCGTGGGTTTCCTCCGGGTGCTCCGGTTTCCTCCCACAGTCCAAAAACACACGTTGGTAGGTAGATTGGCGACTCAAAAGTGTCCGTAGGTGTGAGTGTGTGAGTGAATGTGTGTGTGTGTGTTGCCCTGTGAAGGAATGGCGCCCCCTCCAGGGTGTGTTCCCACCTTGCGCCCAATGATTCCAGGAAGGCTCTGGACCCACCGCGACCCTGAACTGGATAAGGGTTACAGATAATGGATGGATGGATGTGGAGTTTTAGACGCACATTTCAATGTACAATACACTTCACACTGTTCTATAAAATTCCCCTTAACATCTGTACATTTATTAAATCTAGAAATAAACCTTTCAGTTTCTGAAAAAAAATGTTCTCTACTGAAAAAACAAAAATATATGGCTCTCATCAGAAGCCACTGAGATGTTTCTTCAGATTTGGAGCAGGTAAAGCCCCCTCTGGAGTCTGGGCTATGGGGTGGACATCTAATGTCCTGGAGTCCAAAGTCACACACACAGCTCCTCTTACACTGTGCAATGACAACTGAGAGAAAATAATCTTTCTCTTCGGCTCCGTTCACCTTCTCCCCTCACACCTTTATCTTTATTGAAATGACCCTTTTGTCCTTAAGATGATAACAGTCACACCCCTCACCCCCAGCTCCTTTATCTGCTTCCACGTTCTCATCTCAACACCCACCCCCTCCTTAAAAAAAGTGTGAATGTGTGTGTGGTGCTGGGCTTTTTGAAGCTGCTGAAGGAGGTGTTGAGTTCTACAGCGTGCAGATGATCCTCCATTGTCTGAGGCGACAGTCGGTGCTAAGCTCCAATCCCTTGACTCTTCCCAGTGCTGTATTTCTTCCACAATAAAAGCACGTGTCGTTTCCTCGGTGACGATGTGGTGTCGATGATGAGGAATGAAGAAGCGCATCCGCAGACATGGTTTAATTTGTAAATACATCTTTATTAAACACTCATTTCACCCAGTTCTCGTCCTCCCTTCTCCAGCTCTTTTCTCCGTCCATTATACGTGGTTATTTTTCCCGTCCAAATACGGTGAAACATACGGTTTTTATTTACATTTTCCCCTGCGTTGGGACTGAGAGAGAAAGAGTAAGGAGCACTCTGAGAAACGTAACTTCATTCCCATGGACAAAGAAACCATATGGAGTTTCAGACATTCATCCATCCATCCATCCATCCATTGTCTGTAACCCTTATCCAGTTCAGGGTTGCAGTGAGTCCAGAGCCTACCTGGAATCATTGGGCGCAAGGCGGGAACACACCCTGGAGGGGGCGCCAGTCCTTCACAGGGCAACACACACACACACACATTCAATCACACACTCACACCTACAGACACTTTTTGAGTCGCCAATCCACCTACCAACGTGTGTTTTTGGACTGTGGGAGGACACCGGAGCACCCGGAGGAAACCCACGCAGACACAGGGAGAACACACCACATTCCTCACAGACAGTCACCCGGAGGAAACCCACGCAGACACAGGGAGAACACACCACACTCCTCACAGACAGTCACCCAGAGGAGACCCACACAGACACAGGGAGAACACACCACACTCCTCACAGACAGTCACCCGGAGGAAACCCAAACAGACACAGGGAGAACACAGGGAGAGCTGTATGACTGCGACACTACCTGCTGCGCCACCGTGCCGCCCCAATCCAACACCGATAAGATTAAATAAATCTATATGTTTATCTTAGTTTCACAAAAACAACCAACCTATAAAAACAAAGGAGCTTTAGACAGAGGGAAGAGACGGAAAAGAATTGGCTTCTCTCTCTCTCCAGGTTTGATAGACACTGTTCTGTAGTGTAATAAAGAGTCATTTACAACTCTAGACGGCGTTGGCATAGAATCTTCTCCTTTATCTTCTTTCCACCACGACAGAGGAGATTAAACGACAAGTAAAAATATAACACATTTCAATCCCACATCTGTAAAGACAAGACATGGCTGCTCCCAGCGCCACCTACATCAGAGCACAGGGCACTGCGCTCGAGCCAATGTTTACTAAGCTAATTCTGAATTTCTCATGGTTCTCATGGACTCATGGACTTCTCATGGAAGTTCTCATGGACTACTAACTATCATCACCAGTAGATTGACCAGAGGAGGATGGGTCACCCCTTGTGAGCCTTGGTTCCTCCCAAGGTTTCTTCCTCAGCTGGGGGAGTTTTTCCTTGCCACTGTCGCCCCTGGCTTGCTCACTTGAGGGTTTTACATTTGTCTTTACATTTCATGTCAAATCTTGTCTTACTGGAATTCTGTGAAGCTGCTTTGTGACAACATCAGTTGTGAAAAGCGCTATATAAATAAATTTGATTTGATTTGATTTGATTTGAATGATCTGAATTCAGATCAGCCATAACATTAACAACAGCTCCTTGTTTCTACACTCTCTGTCCATTCTCTCAGCTCCAGACAAAAACATCCAGCCGACAGCGTCCTGTGTCATTGATGAAGGACTAGAGGACGAGCGACACACACTGTGCAGCGACAGATGAGCTACTGTCTCTGACTCTACATCTACAAGGTGGACCAACGAGGGAGGAGTGTCTCACAGAGTGGACAGAGAGTGGACACAGGGTTTAAAAACTCCAGCAGCACTGCTGTGTCTGATCCACTCTACACCAGCACAACACACACTAACACACCACCACTAAACTGTTCTGTAGGGTCCTATGAAAACAGCCTTATGACTGGTTACGGAGCAAGACATCACCAGGGTTAGTTCATGTTGTTTACTAAATAGCGATGATGTGAAGATACTTGTATAAAAATATTTATTTACGAAGAAATCCAAGCACTCTGGGCTGCTTGGGAGAGGGTTCCAGCCAAATACTCCTACTATACTCAAAGCTATAACTACCTGCTTATATAGGTTGGTTGTTTTTCCGTATAACATTCAGGAAAATCTGGAAATGGTCTCATCCCTTTGTTACTGAATGAGAGGAAGAGGGAGGGACCTGCTGATCTGGACCTCTCACCTCCTGACCTCAGGAAAGGGCTTTACCTAAATGTTCCATACATTGAAAAACAATATGTAGAAGTCCAGAAAAAACAATATGTGGAAGTCCAGAAAAACAATATGTGGAAGTCCAGAAAAACAATATGTGAAAGTCCAGAAAAAAACAATATGTAGAAGTCCAAAAAACAATATGTAGAAGTCCAAAAAAACAATATGTAGAAGTCCAGAAAAACAATATGTAGAAGTCCAAAAAAACAATATGTAGAAGTCCAGAAAAACAATATGTAGATGTCCAGAAAAAACAATATGTGAAAGTCCAGAAAAAACATGTGGAAGTCCAGAAAAACAACATGTAGAAGTCCAGAAAAAACAATGTGTAAAAGTCCAGAAAAAAACATGTGGAAGTCCAGAAAAACAACATGTAGAAGTCCAGAAAAACAATGTGTGAAAGTCCAGAAAAAAACAATATGTAGAAGTCCAAAAAACAATATGTAGAAGTCCAGAAAAAACAATATGTGAAAGTCCAGAAAAACAATATGTAGAAGTCCAGAAAAAACAATATGTGAAAGTCCAGAAAAAAACAATATGTGAAAGTCCAGAAAAACAATATGTAGAAGTCCAAAAAAACAATATGTAGAAGTCCAGAAAAACAATATGTAGAAGTCCCAAAAAACAATATGTAGAAGTCCAGAAAAACAATATGTAGAAGTCCAGAAAAAACAATATGTGAAAGTCCAGAAAAACAATATGTAGAAGTCCAGAAAAAACAATATGTAGAAGCCCAGAAAAACAATATGTAGAAGCCCAGAAAAACAATATGTAGATGTCCAGAAAAACAATATGTGAAAGTCCAGAAAAAAACAATATGTGAAAGTCCAGAAAAACAATATGTAGAAGTCCAAAAAACAATATGTAGAAGCCCAGAAAAACAATATGTAGATGTCCAGAAAAACAATATGTGAAAGTCCAGAAAAAAACAATATGTGAAAGTCCAGAAAAACAATATGTAGAAGTCCAGAAAAAACAATATGTGAAAGTCCAGAAAAAAACAATATGTGAAAGTCCAGAAAAACAATATGTAGAAGTCCAAAAAAACAATATGTGAAAGTCCAAAAAAACAATATGTGAAAGTCCAGAAAAAACAATATGTAGATGTCCAGAAAAACAATATGTAGAAGTCCAGAAAAAAACAATATATAGAAGCCCAGAAAAACAATATGTGGAAGCCCAGAAAAAAAAACAATATGTGAAAGTCCAGAAAAACAATACGAGGAAGCCCAGATACCACATTCAGAACAGAGGCTGTGCCTCTAGAATAAAGGGTAAACTATGTTCCAGTGTATGAACGGAAACCGCAGAATTAGTTACTGTTTAATGTTACTTCTCTCTTACGCAGGAAACATCTGTATTTTGCATGATTCATGATTCAAGTTAAATGTCAGTTAGTCGGAACATATCACCTGCAGACTACACTGTGCCAGAAGGAGATTTACTGCTGTTCGGTTAAAGACGGGGCCGTCACTAGAGATTAATTATAAGGAGGGCTAAGCTTTACCCAGGGGGTCTAAAACAGGTCTTACGACATCCATGGGTTAACCTTTATACCTCAGATTATAGTCAGGACGTAGTATATTTGTGTAAAACTGGAGCTCAGATAATAATTTGGATGTAGAAGATTAATTATATAAAAATAAAGCTCAGATTATAGTCAGGACGTAAGAGATTAATAATGTGAAGGTGAAGTTCAGATTATTATCAGAATGTACACACCTCATTTGCAAAAATTTGGGACGCTGTGAAAAATGTAAATAAAAATAGAATGCAATCAAGTGCAAATCATTCAAATACTTTATTTAATTGGAAACAGTACAAAGACCACATTTTTATGTGTTTTGTATCATTTTCTCAGCTCAAAAATACTTGTGTTGTGATACACAGTTCACATCTGCATCAGTACATTCTCGAACATGAAAAGGAGGAACCGTATATAAACGCAGTCACTGAATGTTCTTTCTTCTTGCAGTTCTTAGGAAGCACCTTGGTCATACTATCTTCCAAAAGCATACAGACATTATTTGGGGCCAGTGCCCACCCCCCTCTGTATTAATGGTTCATTTCCTACTTTACCAATACACACAAATCTTCCCCTAGTACTGTTACACAAGGTGTACCTCAAGGCTCAGTACTAGGCCCTTTACTATTCATCATTTACATACTGCCACTTGGTCAGATCATCCACAGCCATTGTCTTAATTACCATTTCTATGCAGACGATACTCAAATATACATGAGCACCAAAAATGCCCTCCCCTCTGCCCTTATTTCCTGCATTCGTGATTTGAGACCCTGGATGCACGCCAGTGTTGGTGTGGCTGTAAAAACCTCTCCAGTTGTTCGTAGTTTAGCTGCACTTTTGACTTCTCTTTCCTTCAAACCTCATATTAAGGCCCTAACCAGAACATCGTATTACTGGTGCCCTGCTCTTTGTTAATGATGCTGAAATTCTGGTCCATGCATTTATCGCCTCCTGTTTAGACTACTGTCATTCTCTCTTCATTAGCCTTCCTTCTAAGACCATACACCCTTCAAACATTCTCCTGCTCCCATACAAAGCTCTGGTGCCGGTCGACCTTTCTGAACTTTGCCACCTCTATTGTCCTAGAAGATCACTGAGGTCCTCTGAGATCCTTCAGTGTGATGGCACCCAAGCTCTAGAATCCTTTACCGCAAAGTCTACTGTGCCCTCAGGTCGGTGTGAACGCTCATTATCATTTAAAGGGACAGGTGCTTAAAGCTGACAGGGCTGTTTAGACCGGGGGAGGACGCTGTGGTGGGGTTTTAAACAAAGCATGTCGTGGGCCCAGGACACATCGACCCCAACAACAGCCGACTGTAAGAACCTGGTCTAGGCTTTCTGTGTGATCTGTGTACGACAAATCATTAGGAGTGTTCAAGCTGAAGAAGCTTTATTTGTTCTCTCTCTCCGCTCTTGGCTAGGACTCCGTTCTGTATGGTTCTTTCTCCTTCCAAATATGGTGACCGTTTGTTTACATTTGTGCATTCAAGGCATTTATAAACTCCTACCCTCACTGACAGCTTCTTCTAAACATTTCCCTCTTTGGAGCATAGACACAGAACATTTGTCTAAACATATAGAGCAGTGAACATCTCTTAAGGCTGCACTTAAGGCCATATGATTAAAATATACGTCAATGCAAGTGTTGTTTATTTCTTAGCAGTGGTGCCATGAAGATGAGGATGAAGAAAACTAGGGTGACCAGATCTGAGATGGTGAAAAAGAGGACACATCTTGGGGGGTCTGTGAGGAGTTGGTGTGTTCTCCTCGTGTCCGCGTGGGTTTCCTCTGGGTGCTCCGATTTCCTCCCACAGTCCAAAAACACACGTTGGTAGGTGGATTGGTGACTCCAAAGTGTCCGTAGGTGTGTGTGTGTGTGTGTGTGTATGTGTGTATGTGTGTGTGTGTCTGTGTTGCCCTGTGAAGGACTGGCGCCCCCTCCAGGGTGTGTTCCCGCCTTGCGCCCAATGATTCCAGGTAGGCTCTGGACCCACCGCGACCCTGAATTGGATAAGGGTTACAGATAATGAATGAATGAATGAATGAATCTTGGGGGGTGGGGGTGGGCATAGCATAGCTGCTCGAGATGAGGGTAGGTACATGAGCTTTGCCTGACGTAAACAAGGACTACTGACGTGCAGACTGACCCATTAAATGTTTACAGAGAAGGTTATCGACCAATAACGGTAGCGCTACAGTCAGACCGTCCAATCAGAAGATTGTAGGCTACTTCACCACGCCCCCTTCTCACTCAAGCGAACCAATCGGAGAAGGGGAGGGCGGGACTAGTTTGTGAACGAAACGCTTCTCGAAGTTCTATGTAAGCGCTAGAAAAACAAAATCCCGGACGTTTGTGAAATTCCGCCCGGACATTTTTTTAAGTCTAAAATAGAGGACATGTCCGGGTAAAAGAGGACGTCTGGTCACACTAAGGAAACTCTCAGTCGACACGTCTTAAGTAAATTTTTATTACACAAAAAAATACAGTGTCTTACAAGCTCTTATTGAGCCTGGAGAGAGTGTCGGCCAATTCTCATCTCATTTCTCTCCACTTTATATCGGGTTCATATTCATCCAAATAAAGTAAGGTGTAGCTGAGATTAAATTTGTTTATTTTTTTTAAATATAAATTATTGTGTTTGTCGTGATAAAATAATTCTGGTTCATGTGAAACTGTATCTCTCATTTTATGTACCATTATATGCTTAAAATGTAATTAGTTTAGTTTTTCTAACCATTTTTTGGTTCCCCCTGAACCTGTTTTAGCTGGGACCGTAATTGATGTTACACCTAATGTCAGCACATGCAGCGGGTTTTCCCCCGGGGTTCATTAGAAGCATAGTGGATGCTGTAGAAGACCTGCAGGTCTCTCTCCTTGAAAAATGCAGTATTAAACCACTAAAAAAAACAAATTTTGATTAAGTTTAACATAAAATCTCAGGAGAAAACATTTGAAACACTGTGTCAGTTTTACGTCAAATATGAACTAATTTTATGGACCTTTTTTGGTGTTACCAGTGTAGGGAGGGAGAGAGCGCTGTTTTGATGTGTTGTTTTTTTTCTTTTTGAGTGGTGTGTTGAAGACAAAGAAGAAGATTCTCCACAGACACGTCTTGAGTTGTAAATAAAATTGTATTACACAAAACAACAGCGTCTTAACCAGCTCAACAGAACATGGAGAGAGCCTGCCAATTCCATTTCCACGCCAATTCTCTCGCCCTTCAGTCCCAAAACCTTCACTTGTTATTGGACTTCACTATGTTATTTTTCGTCCAAATAAGGAAGAACCACACACAGCTACAACAGCCTCCACCTCCTCCTCACGCTGGTCACTGGCCTGGTCACACACTGCTGTGGAATGGCATCCCATTCTTCAACCAGCATTTGTCGCAAGTCAACCACCGTGGTTGTGTCGATCGCTCTGGCACCAACCGCACGCCCAAGCTGATCCCACAAGTGTTCAATGGGGTTGAGTTCAGGAGCTGGCAGGCCATTCCCTCCACTCCATTCCCAAATTCTGGAGGTAGTCTTTGAAAAACCCCGCTCTGTGGTGGCGAGTGTTGTCATCTTGGAGGATAGAGTTCAGTCCCAGACTGTGGAGATATGAGAGCGCCACTGGTTGCAGAATTTCATCTCGATGTCTTTCTGCATTGAGATCGCCTCCAATGATGACAAGCCTCGTTTTTCCAGTGAGGGAGACGCCGCCCCAAACCATCAAACAAAACAAGCTGTTTGGCATTGACAGAGAGGATTTGGCATTGGTGTAACCCACATACTCAGCTCTACTGCTCATCCCACAAATACATGTTCCTTACAAACGTGGCAACATTTAAAAGGGAAATTACTAGGCTTTCCAATGGTATGAGATTTATTGCCAAGAATCTACCAAACACTATACCAAATAATCTCCCTGGCGTGTGTGTGCCTGCTTCTATGACCGTTGCAGTCTTAAGTCTGCTACAAAGGCATATGGCTCTCAACTACATTATCCCATCTCTGGGACTGAGAGAGAGAGAGAGAGAGAGAGAGAGAGAGAGAGAGAGAGAGACCAATTTCTTGTGAGTTCTTAACCATTGGACCAGGGGCCACGTAAATCACATTTTTTCATGTCTAATGACGACAGAAACCATATGGGGTCTCTCTAAACATTCAGAAACGTATACATAGATGGACAATACCATATACTTAACAAGTACATAGTGCAATGAGACAGAGCTCTTCCAGGACTATGGTGCGACACAGAAAACGAGAGCAGACAAAACAAGAGCAGATAAGGTAAGTGCAATACTTTCAAGGACTAACAATAAATACACAGCCAATACACATATCCCAGCCCGTGTATCGAGTATTAATCAGTACACTGTCAAAAAAATGTATGTCCATTTTGTGGATATTTTTTTTATGTTGGATACGGCATTATTTGAACACAGCAGCTGTCCTTTTGATTTTGTAAAAAGTCCATGATGAATGGACAAGTGGAAATAATCCAGCATTAACTGAAAATCATAATTTATAATCATTATAAGAAAGTACTTTCCTTCTCCTACAAAGTTACTAATATTGATATACAGGATTTTATTTGGACAACAATGATTATGTAAAGTGGGGATATGCATAAGATGTAACATTCATTCATTGTGTGTAACCCTTCTCCAGTTCAAGGCGGCGGTGGGTCCGGAGTCTACCCAGGATCACTGGGCGCAAGGCGGGAACACACCCTGAAGGGGGCGCCAGTCCTTCACAGGGCGACACACACTCACACATTCACTCACACCTACGGACACTTTTGAGTCAACAATCCACCTACCAATGTGTGAAACCCACGCAGACACAGGGAGAACACACCACACTCCTCACAGACAGTCACCCGCAAGAAACCCACGCAGACACAGGGAGAACACACCACACTCCTCACAGACAGTCACCCGGAGGAAACCCACGCAGACACAGGGACAACACACCACACTCCTCACAGACAGTCACCCGGTGGAAATGTAAAATATAATTTAATATAAAATAAAATATAATTTAAATTTATAATAGTCTAGCAGAAGAGCTGGAACGTATAGAACAACCAACAATGCCATTCCTCTCAGGACTCAAGAAGGAAGAGGGAAACAATCAACCAGCCTCTTTCCTCTCAAAGAAAGCCCACTGAAAAGAGCCAGGGACAGGGAAATGAGGGTTGACTTGGGCCAGAGACTGATGTTTCCACCTGAATTAGGGGTAACCAATCTGCGCCCAGATGTGGTCTTGTGGTCAATTTCCTGTCGCCATGCATTCCTCATTGAGCTGACAATTCCCTGGGAAGATTCAGTGGAAGAAGCTTTTAAAAGGCAAAAGCTGAGACTTGGCATTAGAAGCTACAGAGCGAGACTGGAAGACTGATGTGCGGCCGGTTTCCAGGTCAACAGCAACACTCTTGAAAAGATTAGGAGTCAGAGGACATTCCTATAGGAAGGCAATAAAAACACTGACCACTGCAGCAGAAAGAAGCAGTCATTGGCTGGGGCTGAAAAGAGAAGATCCAATTTGGGCGCTGTTGGGTGTTTCCCTTTAAATCATCCACAATAACACTCGCGCCTTCGTTTTCTCTGGGATGCAGGAATAAGGACCCGGAACATCAGAGGTTTACCACAAATAAAAAGTTTATTTGTAAAGAGCTCTCTGGGAACGATGTTCACTCATTAGGAGTTCGAAGAGTATGTCACATACACTCGATTATATAAGCAAACCCCCTCCTGTGCAGCGGCATTGCCTTCCAACCACAGCACTGGTGTGAACCACACGTTGTTTTAATGTCTCACACTTTTTTTTTCTTATCAAACGCCTTCTTTCTGCACTTCTGACGCTTGTTTACAAAATAAAACGTGGGGCTTCTAACAACTGTTCACACTTTCTGTGCCTCTGTCGTCAGCGAAATGTCACCTATGCCGTGTTTATTTCCTGTTGCCCCACGTCACTTGGTTCTGAGTTTCCGTTCCCTGTCTGGATGCAGTTGCCTCTGCACTTTCTTCACCCCACGTCTTTTTCCCGATACTGCTAGTAAACACACTCTTATTCTAATATCATTTGCAAGCGTTTGAATATAATTCTTAATACTGCTGCAGTGCTAGTAATTGTTAATGCAGGTTTTAAATACATCATTAATTACTGCTGGCGTGATGCTGATTTCGCATTATTATTATTAACGTGAACTTTTCTCACAGCCCCCAAGTCTCGTCTCTTCTCTCTCCCCACTTAAATGTAGGTTGTTTTCTGTCCATATAAGGTCTTAGTATATGACTCTTGTTTACAATAAACTACCTGCAGGAATGGGAAGAGACAGCTGGGGTACCTCTGACCTCCATAAAAATATACTGTACTTAACATTCCACTCCCAAGGACCCAGAAACTATATGTGGAGATGTATTATATACTTCACTGCCATTCCCAAGTATTCCAGCCTGGAGGAGGTGAAGGTGTTGTGTTGAGTTGTGCTACCTTGTCGAAGTATGCTAGCATGCTAATGTATTTTTATAACTATTGTCACCTAAATAAAAAAGTAGGTTTTATATTTCGATAGAATAAAAGCAGCCTGTCAGAATGTGCTTCTAAGTAGGAGACACTTAGACGTACACTGCCTTATATGTGTATATTTTTTTAATTTACCATGTATAGTTTTGGAGCTTTGTGGAGAATTTTTTAAAAATTTTAAAATGGGGGTCTGAGCATGCGCATAGAGGAGATATCGAGAGGCAGCACACCGACTCCACCCACTGGACATTTGGCTCTGCAGGGAGCAGTAGTGGAGAGAGGTGTGGGTGTTGGATGTGGAGTTATCAGCAGTAGCGGGGTGAGAAGCTGAAGGGGCGAGGGCAGAAGCAGAGCTCCTCCAGGGAGTGTTTAAAGCAGCGGTCCGGTTCCCGAGCTGTTTTCTCGGGAGTCTCCGCACGGTTCAGACTCGGGGAGTGTTTATGGAGGAATTCCGCCATCAGTTTCCCCTCGTTTTCCTGCGTTCTCCGGGAAGGACAGAAGTTGGTGAGTTTATTTTTAAAGACAGTTTCTCTCTGTTTTTACACCGGGAAACCGAAGGGCTCTCTCAGTTTGTTTTGCATTATATTTAATATATAGCTTTTATAACGTTCTAGGTCTTTTTCATGGTGCTGTTGGCTGTAATCACCTGGTTGAATATCGCACATTTTCTTACATTCCACAACACTTTTATCACTATTTCACAATTTATTTAATCGATTTACCCAGCAGTCTGTCCTTATTTTCTGGGAGTGTTGTGAGGGAGAGCCGTTATCATAAAGCAATAAGAAGTCAGATTTGATCCTGGGCTCCCCCTACAGGTGCAAAAATGTAACTCCCTCTTTACAGCACTGTCCTGAAATCAAGAGCCGGGAGGGGATTGGTTCCCTTCCCGCCTCTAACCGTATGACGTCACAATGATTTCGAAGCTGTAAGGTTAAGGTATGAATACTACCTTGTGTTGTTTTAACCAGATCACGGTGTCAGAAAAACAGACAATGACCTGTGCTCCTCATTCATCGTTTTCTTGAAAACATTGGTTTTATTTTGTTTATGTTGCTATTATTTATGATATTTAAATATTAAGTTATATTCCAGTTCCTGTGTCTGAATATTCTTAATCATTTAAATTTCATAGCTTTTTAAAGTGGTATAATTGTCAGATTGTGCTGTTTTATTATTATTATTTATTATTATTATCAGTGGTATTTAAAAAATGATCTTAAAATGACAGTAGTTTTATTTTTTGCAAATCATGCCTTTCAACAATATCACGTTATGAAAGAATATAACACCTAAAGACAAAAGTATTCAGTCTTTGACTCAATAAATGGCAGAAAAGCACAAGTTATTTATTTTTATATTTTCCACTGTCGCAAAGAAAGTTTGATCACCTGTATCAGTGAGTTCATTCAATAAATTCATCTATTTATTTTCTAATATCAGTGTGGGAAGGGCCCCGGCAGCTCCGCCTTGTTTGTGCTGCCAGAGAATGGCCAACTTTCCAAAGGTTAGGCATCTTTTATTGATGTTCACTTCTTTTTATCCTGGCTCTTTTAACTCCAAAGCCAAATTACTGAGACCAGCCCAACCCCAGGGCCTTCAGCAAATACTGGTCAGTGCAGCTTCTTGAAAACACAGATTCAGAGAACCCAGAGTGGTATTAAATTCCTACTCTTCTTCACTCCTCCCACTTGTGAAGCAGAAATAAACAACACACGGTCAGGTCTGGAGCCCCCTCTCCAATGTGGTGGAGTGAAATTAGTGCTAGAGAAATCCAGAATCAGAGAAAACTAATGAATTTTGAAGTTTGTCTGGTTCCTTCTCCACACCCAAATCACAGAAAACATTTTTGAAGGAACGTGTCGGTTCAAGGGTGGTTTGGGACGGTAAATCTCGACCCCGGGTTCCTATCACCACCAGAGTAAAGAAATCTGGGTCTCTACAGTCAGTTATTCCACACCACACCACTCTGAATGAAATTCAATTCCTGCTCAGATTTCAGCTAAAAATGGACATGTTCAGGAAATGTTATTTATTTTAAAAAATGATCTTTTTTTAATTTTGAACTTTGAACTTTTCATTACTTGCCACATTTTGTGTATGAAACGTTTGCCACATGATGTACTCCAGTCCATAAAACACTACTGCACTAGACTAGACTTAACACTACTGTGCTAGACTTAACACTACTGCGCTAGACTAGACTTAACACTACTGCGCTAGACTAGACTTAACACTACTGCGCTAGACTACACTTAACACTACTGCGCTAGACTACACTTAACACTACTGCGCTAGACTACACTTAACACTACTGCGCTAGACTAGACTTAACACTACTGCGCTAGACTAGACTTAACACTACTGCGCTAGACTACACTTAACACTACTGCGCTAGACTTAACACTACTGTGCTAGACTAGACTTAACACTACTGTGCTAGACTAGACTTAACACTACTGCGCTAGACTAGACTTAACACTACTGCACTAGACTAGACTTAATACTACTGCGCTAGACTAGACTTAATACTACTGCGCTAGACTTAACACTACTGCACTAGACTAGACTTAACACTACTGCACTAGACTAGACTTAACACTACTGCGCTAGACTAAGACTACTGCACTAGACTTAACACTACTGCACTAGACTAGACTAACACTACTGCACTAGACTAGACTAACACTACTGCACTAGACTTAACACTACTGCGCTAGACTAGACTTAACACTACTGCGCTAGACTAGACTTAACACTACTGCGCTAGACTAGACTTAACACTACTGCACTAGACTTAACACTACTGCACTAGACTTAACACTACTGCACTAGACTAGACTTAACACTACTGCGCTAGACTTAACACTACTGCACTAGACTAGACTTAACACTACTGCACTAGACTAGACTTAACACTACTGCACTAGACTAGACTTAACACTACTGCGCTAGACTAAGACTACTGCGCTAGACTAGACTTAACACTACTGCGCTAGACTAGACTTAACACTACTGCGCTAGACTAGACTTAACACTACTGCGCTAGACTACACTTAACACTACTGCGCTAGACTAGACTTAACACTACTGCGCTAGACTAGACTTAACACTACTGCGCTAGACTACACTTAACACTACTGCGCTAGACTACACTTAACACTACTGCGCTAGACTAGACTTAACACTACTGCGCTAGACTAGACTTAACACTACTGCGCTAGACTAGACTTAACACTACTGCGCTAGACTAACACTACTGCGCTAGACTAACACTACTGCACTAGACTAGACTAACACTACTGCACTAGACTAGACTTAACACTACTGCGCTAGACTAAGACTACTGCACGAGACTAACACTACTAGACTAGACTTAACACTACTGCACTAGACTAGACTAACACTACTGCACTAGACTTAACACTACTGCACTAGACTAGACTTAACACTACTGCACTAGACTTAACACTACTGCACTAGACTAGACTTAACACTACTGCGCTAGACTAGACTTAACACTACTGCGCTAGACTAAGACTACTGCACTAGACTAGACTTAACACTATTGCGCTAGACTAAGACTACTGCACTAGACTAGACTTAACACTACTGCGCTAGACTAAGACTACTGCACTAGACTAACACTACTGCACTAGACTAGACTTAACACTACTGCGCTAGACTAGACTTAACACTACTGCGCTAGACTAGACTTAACACTACTGCGCTAGACTAACACTACTGCGCTAGACTAGACTTAACACTACTGCACTAGACTAGACTTAACACTACTGTGCTACACTAAGACTACTGCACTAGACTAGACTTAACACTACTGCACTAGACTAACACTACTGCACTAGACTGTGACTGTCGCAAATAATAGAGAGACATCTGATTGTTTTAAACAGAAGAGTCTTATGTATAGAGAGACACTTGACTTGGGCATGAACTCTGTAGGAAAAAAAAGAGAATGCTGTGTGGAACAGCGTGGTACCACATGATACGAGGTATTCTTAATACGATGTAAAGAACAAAGGGTGACAGAGAGAGTGAGGTCAGCCTGTTGTCACACAGACACCAGACAGGATGCACCAGAATGTGCAGATCCCCACTTCTCCTTTCTATTTGCAGAGACACAAACCCAGACATGTTTTTATCTGAATCAAATGTCAGACAGAGTCATGCGGCAGATTCTAACCGGAAACATCCTCAAACAAACGTTTAAGAACATTCATTTGCATTTTTACATCATCCTAAGCGGTGCGGTTGCTAGGGTGTTACCACTGTATTTCACACACACACACACACACAATATAAGCCACATAAATTCCTACTGAATATAATCTAGAAAACTGTTGACTGCAGAAACCAGAAAGTTTGATGGTGTTGATGGAGATTGGTGACTTATTTAGGCCTTGTTTATATTGATTAAATTTGGAGAATTATTAACCCACGAGAGCCCAGACAGCGTTCACCATAAAAAATAAAAACAGACCAAAGAAACAACACGGAACATTTACATTTCTTGCTACGTTCTGCAATTATATTTGTGTCCCATAAACACCACAACCACCATTTTATAACCTGTATTCCAACATTGTGTTCTTGAAATGGGTTGTATACAACATAGTGTAGGTGACTAAAGCCTTTGATTGGTTGAAAAGGTTTGAACACACCTTTTAGAAACAAAAAAAAAACTTTCAAAATTAGCATTTCTATGGTCTCTGCGTCCTCCCCAAGCACATCATCAAATGAAGCCACACATTCACACACTGTCATGTGACTGCATCCAGGACGTTCAGTAAATGTTACGTAGGGACATTTTTATTCTTCGCTTTAAATCAGTGTCCAGGGAACTGTCCAGACGTTATAAAGGCTGTGTGAGACACGTCACCACGGGCTCTTATGGGTTAATAAAGATAATGAGTGTTGATAAAATAGAGAAGAAATGGGAGACATTTAGGGACTAAATGGAGGTTTAATTTTTCTCTTTTTTGGGGCTATTTCTCTTCAGATCTTTGGCTAGTTACAAGCCCAGATACATCTCTGAGATAACAATTAACAAGAGCCTGAAAGTCTGTAAGGAAAGCCATAAAGGTCTTAAAAACACTGTTTATTTCAGTCTCTGACTCATTTTTTTTCCCCATTTAGATTTTCAAGCATGCCTTTAAGACGGGACAGTGACAGAACAAAGAATCTCAACCGTTCCTCACACAGGGCCCAAACAAACATGGTAAGAAACACCCACATTTCATACGTAGTGAAGAATTAAATGTTCCTTTTGGACCGTTCCCAAAGTAATTAAAATTTAGAAGATCTCCAAAAGATCCAAAATACACCCTCTCTCCTGAGGGAGGCGTGCTCGTTCCGGAAGTTTTACAAAGACCAGTCAAGTGAAGTTCAAAGCAAATCAAAGTATTTATTTTAATACTGGAACCAGGAGAACTAATACATAAGAAACGTAACCTAGTGCCCTTCCACGCAAAGTTCTGACCTTCCCATCTGACTCCACAGTTTTATACCTCAAATGACGTATACCCTGCTGGCAAGGCGTTTCTGGCTGATTAACATATATTAATATGCATAATTAGACATGTTAGTACTCAGGTTTCTGCGTGCATGTTTCACATGCACCTGTGACCCCAAAACACTCATCATGCCCTTCTGACTCTGTAGGTTTTATTACCCACATTCCTTTTCTGTCACCAAGATTCAGAGGGGTCACTAATGGACTTAAGGTCACTGAGATGCCCTAAAGTTCAACTGTCCTAACTAACACTTGGAATTTATACTACAAGCCTAAGTGCAGATCTGTTAAAAGATCTAAGAAATTAGAAAGGTGTAAACACTGAGTCAGCATGTCAGTTAGTGTGCAGATTCTAAACTGTTTAAATGCATGGTTAAAATACTGGTTAATCATTCATATGAATACAAGGTTTCATACAATGAATATGTAATTATACTTTCTAATTTTAACTAATCATTTAAGGATATTTGTCCACTAATACAAAGTAATAAAATTATTTTTCACAACAGTAGTGACAGTGAAATAGTTGTTGATGTCCAGTAAAGAACAACCCACAAAATCATAAATAAAATAAAACTACACAAATACAGCGGCACGAATGTTGACCTTGAATTATGTTTAAACCCAAACTCTGTTATTGTGCAGTTTTGTGCTTTTTTTAAAGGTCTTCTGTGGTCTGTGTCTTATTTCTGTCCTTGCACTGTGTGAATATTAATCAGTATGAACGACTACCTTCGGGTTGCTGGGTGTGTGCTGAGTCTAGTTTTGGGCTAATGATTTTTTAGAGCCAAATCTGAATCTGGATTCTTGTTGAGAATCTGAACCAATTCACCCTCAGAGTCGCACTTCATCCTCAGACTAGAGATGTATGCATCCGTGTGGGAGTTCTGGGACGCTTGCAATGTTTGTTATTATACATGTGCATATCTCATTATGAATATTTATAAAGTACAGAAGATAAGAATCCAGGCGTTAACACTGTAAACAATCGTATTTATTTGGACGTTTTAGCTTTCAATTAGCTGCGTGGAGCTGTATCTCACTGGTCCTGACAGAGACAGGTCACAGACTTAAATTCTCTTTTTAAGACCTTAAGCAATGTTTTTATAAATAGCTGGTGTCTGTGTTGTGCTCCAGAGAGTCCTTTTGAGGGAACTGTTGATACACATTTGCTTCTCCAAGTTTTAATTTTTACTAGTTGCTTTTGATGAAGTTAAGAATCCCCTCATCGTATCTGATATGAATCTGTTCATTACGTGAAGTTCTGCTGTTTTGGTTGAGGTGTATAGTGGATGTTGCCCATGGGAATTTTAGTGTTGGAAAGTTTTTAACGGCATCTTTGGGTTCCCTGGGGTGAGAGCGGTGTCATCTGGAAAAACGAGTTGAAAGAAAGGGCCGTCTCGATTTCTCTGCTGATAAGGCCTGCCCCCCCCCCCACCCCCACCCCCCCGCTCATTATCTCAGTATCTCATGTGGGGAGAGCCGTGTCTCCGTCTGTCTGCCTGGGCTATCATTCACAGACCCAAGGCCACAAGGTTTGGGGGATGGTTTATGGCCGTCGTAAAACCATTGATGTTAGAGCAGAGATTGCTAGAGAGATCCAGATCCCTCTTCAGTCCTGTGAACTGAATAATTGATAAATTTGAAGGTTAGCCTATTTTGTCCTTACTCTACTACATTATTCTCGTTATTTTTACAACCAAAACACCATATTAATAGTCTGAATTGCATTTTGCATGCCTCCTATAATTGTGACTATGTAATTTGTTAATTGTTTTTGTCTGTTACCATTTTTCAGGATTGTCACTGCTTCATAACTCTAAAGGCGACAAGCTAAGGTCAGCTATCACAGTACGAGCTTACGCAATGACCTCGTCTTATGCGCAGAGAAGCCTGCCGCCCAGTCTACAGCAGGCTTCCAGTATGAGGCACGCTGGGCCTACGTCACAAAGTGGATATTACAATGTACACCAAAGGAACGCTGCTCAATCTTTTGGAATAAACAGTGGACACCCCTTCGGCTCGTCCTTTCAGTCTAATTCAAGATCAGCAAATCTGCAGACAAGCCATGCCAATTGGAATAATTTTTATGACACTCCACAGACGCTCTGTAGTACTGAGCCTGGACCTACATTACAGAATGCATATGACAATGTGGAACAAGGGACAGTAATCCAGTGGAATAACCAACAGCAGCATGCGTTAAACAATGGACAGTCTTTCAGCACTTCGTCCCAGCCCAGCTCAGGTTCAACTAATTCGCAGACCAGCTCTGTCACTTGGAATAATTTGTGTGACATTCTACAGACTGTCAATAGTGGTGAGCCTCGACATACGTCACAGATTTTGTATGACAATGTGGAACAAAGGACATTAATCCAGTCGAATAATATTCAACATCTTGCGTTAAGCAATAGACATCACAGTTTACATTCAACTAATTTGCAGTCATGCCAATCTCCTCAGGTGAGATCGACTGGCCCTCAGAATCAGTCGCTTTACAGATCTCCTGAGGTCCATGTCAGAGTCTCGTTCAGACCTCCTTGGCAAAATGGTGCGGCACAGTTTCAACAGATGCAACCAGTTCAGAGAGTTCATGTTAATCAGAATCAGATGGATACGTTTAGAAATGGTGCCTCACATGAACCTGCTCCATGGCCCTCTGCTGCATCTCAAGTCCCCACTGCACCAGCACAGCCCCCTGGATACTGGAATAATCAAAATATGATTAGAAAAAGCCAGGCAGCCCCTAATGTAAATTTGTTTCCAAATTCAAAATCATTAAATCAGTGCCAGACTTCGTCAAACAGAACACACAACATCAGTGTTGCTCAGAACCAGAGCAACAGTTTTCCCAACGGCTCACCAAACACAGTCTCTTGGAAAGCAAGTGTACCTCAGCACAAAGCCCAATCACAGATTTATAAAACAAGAAAGAAGAGGCAAGCAACGCCATACGTCAACACTGCACCTATATCTTGCCATAATGGTGTCCCTTCATTTCCTGCACATCAGTATAACACAGAGCCACAAGGGCAGCTATCCAATGGCACAGTGAGTGTGTTGACTAGGAGCAAAGATACCTCATTGTCTCGTTCTTCTCCCGCTAGTCAAGCACCACTTTCTGCTGATTCTAGATCCAACAACTATACCCGAGTCTCTCTGGTGGATTTACTGCTGCAGGAGGCTGATAACATTCCTCTATCCACTACCAGTAGAAGCTTTAGAGCTCAAGCTGCTGAGGACAGAAGTGGCCCCCGGCAGACGATAGAAGGTCATACTACCACTGTAGCAGACCTTTCTCAGACTCCTGTTTCAAACCAAAATGTTAATCCAAGCACAAGTCAGGGAGTAATACAAATGGCAGGCACAACACCCAAAAGACTAGGGGCGTTGGATACTGAGCAAGCTACAAGTGTTGAAAGAACAGTTGAAGGAGCACAGTTCGAAAGATTACAGACTGAAAAGGGCAATCTTCAGATGAGTGACAAGAGTCCAGGAGAAATAGAGTACTGTACCAACCCAGCTGACTGCCTAGATCTGGTCATAGCACTGAAGAGAGCCGTTCGACAAGTTGGAAGGGCAACCGCTTTAGTTCCACCCATTGTCCAGCAACCCCAGCAGATGGAAGGGCAGGAGGAAGATTATCCCAAAAGTGCTGATAACAGCCTTCCATTTAAGATAGGTGCTGTCTGGTCTGTTGGTAACTATAGCGAGTGTGTGGCAACAGATACAAAAGCAGCAAGTCTTTCTGGAGCGAACAGGGAAAAGCATACTCAGATAGCCTCTGTACCACTACCACAGATCCAAGAAAGTATCAAGTCTGGAAATGGGCCTGCAGCCGACACCTACAGCTGTGAGATGCCTAGACCTGAAAAGACCCCAACGCTTGGCTCTCAAACTTGTAACATTCCCAATTCTGAAATCTCTGTAATACCTCAAGCCCCTTTGTGCCTTAATGACCTTACAGTAGAAAATCCATCACAGCAAAGTAATAACCCAAATGTTGAAACTTCTTCAGATGAAGCTAAATTTGACTTGTCCATGGCTCCAATGACTGATTTTACTCTGGAGAAACTTCAAGATTTAGTGAAGTCTTTAGATGCTGCTTCTTCAGAGACAGAAAAGAAGACACCAGCAGATGCTAGGCAGAGTATAATTGATCTTTACTGGGGTGGAGATGTTAGAAACCTGATGAAATTTTTACGGACTTTTACTATCCAAACAATATCATCTTCTGTGTATGAATTTGGTATGAAAGAAGACAAGGATGTAGTATTTCGATTCCTTGAACCTGAAGTTTTTAGAAAGCTTTCACCAATTTTACGTATTCTGGAAAGCGACGTAACATCGCCGGCTCAGTTCAGGCCATGGTGGAAGATTGAAGGAATGCCAGCAGATATAGATAAGGTCCTTGCTGAACCTCTTTCCAACTATGACTTTACATGGGGGAAGTTTGATCCTGTGAATACTGCCAGTAACCTTGTTGAGGTTAGTCGAAATGATGCTGAGGGCCTGGTTGTGTCCACCCAAAAGGAATCATCAGTGGCAACATCAGAGGATATTGCTTTGAGTTCTGTAGACCATGAGGTTCAAAACAGTGGAACTAATGCAGAGGACCTGGACGTGTCCACGCAAACGGACGCATCAATGGAAACACCAGAGAACATTCCTGTGAATTCTGTTAATAGCTTGGTACAAACCATTGGAACTGATGCTGAGGACCTGGTTGTGTCCATGCAAACGGACACATCAATGGAAACACCAGACAACATTCCTGTGAATTCTGTTGATAGCTTGGTACAAACCATTGGAACTGATGCAGAGGACCTGGTTGTGTCCACGCAAACGGACGCATCAATGGAAACACCAGAGAACATTCCTGTGAATTCTGTTGATAGCTTGGTACAAACCATTGGAACTGATGCTGAGGACCTGGTTGTGTCCATGCAAACGGACGCATCAATGGAAACACCAGAGAACATTCCTGTGAATTCTGTTGATAGCTTGGTACAAACCATTGGAACTGATGCTGAGGACCTGGTTGTGTCTACCCAAAAGGAATTATCAGTGGCTACATCAGAGACTGTTACTTTGAGTCCTGTAGATCATAGACCAGATGTAGTGCCTGAAACCAAGATGTCAGGTGGACAGATTAAGAGCATCCAAAAAGAAGAATACAAAACCAAAGACCACAAAGACTCAGGAAAGTATGTGGTGTCCCCACCTTTGATCCCAAAGTCCAACCCTAGTGATCTTCTTGAACAAAAGGTGCAAACTGGCAACGACCAAACGCCTACAGAAATTTCTGCCTCTCCATTACTTTTAAGTGATTTTGATCCACTTGAAAATGATGGCAACAGCTGTGAGAAACAAAATATTTCTGATGCAGACTGCTCCAGTGATTCTCTGCAGATTGACTTCATAGTTCTCTCACCTGATGGTGCCAAAGAAATCTTCAACAAATGCAACAAACTGAAGCATTCCACTAAACATCCACTAAACATGCCTTCTCTCAGTCAGCCGGACAATCTGTCTACTAAAGCAGTGACACCACCTGTTCGTGTCAAATTCACTTGCCCTCACGTGACTGATATAATCTCGGATGATGTTCATTTCTGCACCAAGTGTTGGGAACAGACACCTTTGCTTGATGTAAACCTGGATGACTCTCAGTCCACTCAAAATGAGGATGAATCTCCAGTCACAATCCCTTTAAAACCACTTGATGAGAGAAGTAGTCCACAGCCTGGTGAGCAAACACAAGATCCCGTGCAGACTTCATGTCCAGTCACTGGCAGGATTAGTGACGCAGTCGTGTTTAACCCACGGGTTAATGATTGTGAAATGACAATAGCCCCTGTTGAACCAAGTGTACCAAGAATACGATCAGTTCAAGAACCAACTAGAGCTGTTTCCCTTGAGAGTGAAAAGCCTGGAGTAGAGTTGCCGAAGGCCCCCCCACAATCACAACAAGTGAGGCCATCCCTGACCAAAAAAATTATCCATAGCAACTCTTCATCAAAGCATCCTCCATGTAAAAAGCGGAAGCACTCCAAAACACTGGGAGAGTCCAAAGTTGATGATGATCTCTTCAGACTGGGCATGGTGAAGACTGGCTCCCATAAACAGCATTCTAGAGTTCAGAGCTCTGCTTCTACTGTCGATGGGCATAGGTCCAGAGTTAAAAGGAAAGGAAAAGAAAGTGGTAAAGAAGAAAAACGGCCTCCAATTAAGACCACAATCCAAGTGACCAAACGCTTCACTCAAACTGGTGCTAATTGTAAAGAGAAAACATTTTCTATTAAGCCTCATGCATCAAAAGTCATTGAGAAGTCAGCTGCAAGTCAACATCACGACCTAGACCCTTTAAAAGAAGCCGGGCAAAATAAAAACAAAAAGCTTGTTAAATTTTTGTTGTATGGGTCCCGGGATTGTAAGAGAGATTTTTTTCATCGATTCCAAGACTGCCAAAAATTCCCTTCCGTTCCTGTTCACATCACAGTTTCTGCTGCTGATAACTCTGGGAAGAACTACAGCAGCATGCCTTCAGCCAAAGAAAAGGTCTACAACCAGTGGAGAAACTCATTTGTGCCAAAAACAAATTCCACTTCCTGTAAGAAATTCAGAAAAGAGTGTGAGAAGGAGCTCATGAAAAGAATAGAAATGCAGAAACAAAAAATGAAAGAGAGAGCTCTATTCAAATCTCAGAGAAAACCAAAGCGGTGCAGTATTTCTGATTCAGATTCTGATTCTTAACAAAAGGCCTGAAGAGTACAGAAGAAAACACAAGTTCCCAAAAAGTTGGAGTCTACAGTTACTGATTATTTGGCTTGTGCATAGATTTTCAGAAATGTGCTTCAACACATTGATCACGAAGTACTCACTATGTGAGAACTTTAAGCTTGGACCCTAAAAGTCAAATATATTTAAGGGATACACTGACGTGGACGTTTTTGAGCTAATGTTGATAACTACAAGGACATGTATGTTGATAAAAATGGAAAAAAAATTAACTAAAATTGGTTCCACTTGCAAAAGTATTTCATTATTATGTAGAAGTCCTTCTAATGTTCTGGTTGATCTGTTTATTTTTGTAGAATTACACATTAAAGTATTTTTATGCTGGAATAAGTCTGTACTGATATGATTCCAATATTGTGCATTACTTAGATGTTTGTCTGGGACAAATAAGTCTGTAGCAGTTGTTCTTAGTCTATAGGCCAGTAATGCCTTTCTAAAAATCCTGTAATTAATAACTTCATTAGCGTTAAAGGCACGCTACGTAAGATTTGGTGTTTTTGCTCCTGGGCTTCACCTACAGTTGCAGAGTGTAACACGGCACTGTCCTGAAAACAAGGGGGAGGGAAAGGGGTGGTTTCTCTCCCTCCTCCAGAATGTACACAGTGTGGTTTCTGCAATGCTTGAACTTGGAGTATCGGCCGCAGAGGCTCTGTTCTCCATATTACAGCTCCATGGAACGTCACTGTGATTTTTGAAGCTGTTATTTCAAGGCAAAAATATCTACATAGTGTTCCTTTGAAGCTAATAACGAGGCTGGTCCCACACTGTATTCATCAAACCTTACACCGTCAGAAATGAATGTTTTTGAATGAATGAATACAGTCTTTCCAGTTTCTGACACACAGTATTTCTGTATTCCAGGTGCTATGTGAATAAACCTGTAATATTTTGTATGTTTAAATCCTGTTTTTGAAGTTTACACATTTGCTGCTGTGTTGTTGAAGCTGTATTTTGTTGTTACTTGTCTTTTTTACAATATATTTTTTACATTTTTGGAGAAATGCTGTTGTGCTGTTATTTGACTAACATTGTAATAGAAGTCAAATTTTTGGTGACAAAAATAAAAGGGAAATTTCTACAATAATAATAAAATTAATTTTTTTTTTAAATAATCATAAAAAACTGCTTCAAGCAGGAAAAGCCCTCTGTGATTTTGATGATAGTTACCAGAAGATGTTGTTTCATTACTTCATCTAAATGTTAATTTAGGTAGCTAATGCTACTTAATTCTTTAGAGAATGCTAATGCTAATTTAATTCTTTAGAGAACAATAGGGTTCTTTCCCATTTCTGAGCAAATGTAATTAATGGTTTATTTGTAAAATATCAGGGCACTGAGGCGACTTGAATTATTAAATTCAGCTTTATTTATAGAACAATGTTTACAACTGGTTTCGTCACAGAAAAGTTTTATACGATTCTGGGTCCTAGCCCCATGTGAGCCCCAGTCCCTGAGAGTAGGTAGAAATCTACAGGGGAACCCATCCTCCTCTGGTGGACACCGTGTGTAGACACATGGCAGTTTTTAAACAGAAAACAATACACATGAAGCATTATAGAGATCTTATGAGGGTCTATCTGTCTAATGCATAAATTGCTGTGTAAAAAAAGGACAGTCTGAAGCAGTTGAGTGAACAATTTTGGTCAAAGCCCAGTTACAGAAGTCAGATTCTCAGTCGCTTGTAAAACACTCCGGAGCAGGAATCCAGAAAGATGAAGCATGATCTAAGGGACGTGTTGGTGCTGTCTCATGGTCAGAGCTGGTCAAACGACAGGCAGGTGAGGACACACACCTCGGACGGACAGGAGTGCTCAGCAGGGAAAGGTACACAGGTCTGATATTTGATTCTGGGTGACTGAACATTATAAGATAGATTAGAGTGTGCATCGTAGCTCCAGCAGACCTCATTAAAACAGCGTATCTAAAAAAGGGAGCACAGACAGGGCTTCCCGAGGTAAACAGCAGGACGAAACACTGACATCTCTGATAACCACAATCCTCTCTATCCATCAATCCCCAGATATGCACCTTTTAACCTCCTGAGTATCTAATTACCACATGTTTGACTAATTGGTGAGCCTTTATAAGAAGTGGATCTTCGTCCTGTGGTTGAGTTAATAATTCTATGAATGTGGACACTGTCCTGGATCATGATCGGAAAACTGAAGCTGAGCCATAAAACAAAGCTCTCAGTTTTGGGGTCAGTCTGTGTTCCCACCGTCACGTGGTCATGAGCTTCGGGTGATGACTGAAAAAACCAGATTGTGAATACAAGTGGCAGTAATCTGGTGGGTTGCTGGAGGGATTATATTTCCCAGCTGGCTTTGGGGGTTCCTCCTTGCCCCTTGTAAGAAAGTCAGGAGACTGGAGTTTATTTACACATACACAGAGTCGTGTATGACTACAGCTGGACCGATCATAGTCAGTCACTGGGTTTTCTGGAGGTTGGAGAATGGAGGGTCAGATTCTGGGGTTTCTACACATGCATGCATTAAAGCATCAGTTGGTCATCAGTTGGTCACTAGTACAGTCTATACCTGGTTCACCCCGTGCCCAGTCCAGTATAGCACCAAATATTTTAGGAAGAGGGCCTTGTATACGTTGGAGAAGTGGGAGAAGGGAATAGGAGGAAGAAGAGCGGTTTGAGGAGGGTGAGATAAAAGGGTACAAATGAAGAAAGGAGAGGACAAGATAAAGGGACAGTTATCACCTCTGTGCAAAGAGGAGATGGGGAGGGGGAGACTAAGAAGAGTAAAAAGATATACTGTTTCTCTCACCCTGGGGGAGGTGGTGGAAGCTGTGCTGGACAGAAACACCTGGGCTTCTTCATTTTCCTGTTGCCAACACAACCTTGAAATGGATTAAGTGGGGAAAAAAATGATATTTTACCACAAGAGTTCATTCATTCATTCATTGTCTGTAACCCTTATCCAGTTCAGGGTCGCGGTGGGTCCAGAGCCTACCTGGAATCATTGGGCGCAAGGCGGGAATACACTCTGGAGGGGGCGCCAGTCCTTCACAGGGCAACACACACTCACACCTACGGACACTTTTGAGTCGCCAATCCACCTACCAACGTGTGTTTTTGGACTGTGGGAGGAAATCGGAGCACCCGGAGGAAACCCACGAACACACCACACTCCTCACACGCAGACACAGGGAAAACACACCACACTCCTCACAGACAGTCACCCGGAGGAAACCCACGCAGACACAGAGAGAACACACCACACTCCTCACAGACAGTCACCCGGAGGAAACCCACGCAGACACAGAGAGAACACACCACACTCCTCACAGACAGTCACCTGGAGGAAACCCACGCAGACACAGGGAGAACACCCCACACTCCCGTCACGACCTACCTTTCTCACACGCACACGCGCTACCATAATCGCTAACGACCTACCACCCCCACACGATGAACCCCTTTATCGCGCACTCACATACGCGACACCCCCCTCCCCCCCTTTATCGTGCACACATGCGCGCACACGCTCTGTTTTATCACAGGTACCAAGTCACGACCTACGCTTTCTCATGCGCACACGCCCTACGATAATCGCTAACGATCTACCACCCCTGCACGATGAACCCCTTTATCGCGCGCATACATAAGCGAACACCCCCCCCCCCTCTTTATCGCGCACACACATACGCGCACGCGCTGTTTCATTACAGGAATCGCCCCAATGGTCTCCCACCCGCACCAAACGGTCACGATACACACACACAGTAAAATTATAATTTTTTAACTCCAAGTTCTAAATGATTAATAGTGTTTTAGCGATTAAAAATGGTTTTACAATCATTAATTTTCTCCCCCGTTCAAAAAATGGTCTAAACATACTGTTTTCATTTGATAAAAATGACATTTGAAGATGTCTTAACGCTGCCCCCCCCCCCCCCCCCCCAAAACCCCCTCCTCGCTGTACGTCAGATAGTTTACGATCAGTGACTCAGTATATCTAGGAGTTTATTTATGTATGGAACGCCGTTGGTCTCTAAACGTGTTGGATTCTCCGTGTTTACACGTAGCGTATAATTTCGTGTTAACACGCTAAGGTATTTACGTGTTAACGCGTTGTGAATACGCGTATGTGTTTTTCGTGAATCATGATTCTTTACTGTCACCTACTGGTTAATTGCGTTACTGCTGAAACAACATAAAGCCTTAACTTACCAAATAACGGAAATTCCAGTGTTTAATGTTCTGAACAATGTTTTTTATGAGATTTTGTATAAACATTATACATATTTAAATATAATACATTATATTGTTGAACGTTTGTTTATATATATATAAACCCCTCACTTCAACCACCACAGAATTTATTGCTGAAAAAATGCCATTTTTTAATTCAGATTTTTTGTTCAAATCCATTTTGAAGGAGATTTAACCTTCAAAAACTAACCTATAAGTTTTTAATGTATATATAAAAGTAGATACACGTAATTAAATAAAACATGAGTACATTAATATATCTTTAAACATATTATACATGTTTACAGAAAGAGGAGGATCTGAAAAGTTAATTTCACTAAGGGTTTGTATTGACACTGTATTGTTTAGCAGTATGCTATTAAAAGAATGCATATCATTTATCAATCTGAATGAATTTTGCCTCTGTATGTGTCACACACAGTGTGAGAGTGATGTTTGTTTGATATAAAATTATGAAAAGATTTAGAGCATCTTATGAATGAAGTTATATAATAATATGCATGTTTACAAATGGTAAGGTATTAAACACCAGAGACTTTTATTGTGAAAAATAAACTTCCAGTTGTTATGGGGATCATCTTACTAATATTGCTGTCTTCACACTGCTCACGTAGGGCTCAACGTAGCCATAGGTCAGTGCTTTGCTCGCTATGTTATGAATAATTCAGATGAAACGTAGGGACTACGTTCAGAAAGGATTTATGTTTCATGTCAGCTACAGTGTGTGATGTAAATCTTATCATGAATATGTAAGTACGCCCGGATTTGAGGCCTCCCATTGGCGAAAACTTTAAGAAGAGTGTAAACGTGTCATTTTTGGTCACGTTATCACGACAAAATTTTATGTGTTAACATGCGAAATTTTAATAACGTGTTAAGGCGCATGTGTTCACACGTTTTGAGCCCAACGGCGTTCTATACTCATTAGCTCTCAAAATTTATACATTACACACTGACGTACAGCTCGGACAGGAACCAAAATCTACAGGTAAGAACTGACATTCTGTAATTTATCACGGAAAATAAGATTAATTTAAGAATATTATTTTATATTTCATTTAAAAAATATTTTATGTATTTATTTATTTATTTTTAGAAGCTAATATTTTACAAGCTCCAAGACTAAGTCCTTAGGGTAAGTAAATATATATATATATATATATATATATATATATATATATATATATATATAATATGTATTTTATAATGTTATTCATGAAAATTTTCGTATCTCTTTAGTCAAGCGTCCAAATCAGTTATGAACTGGAGACACCTCCTACTTGAACACATCCACTGATGATGAAGCTCTTCCCCCGTAAGTAAAGTACAATATGTAATTTATAATTTTATGTGTATTTCCTAGTCCTAATTGAAACTTTTATTTTTCATCTTTAGATTTCAGTAAAAACAATCTGGCGCTATTATGATGCTACTTTCTACGAATGCTGTATCTGTGAAGAGTGAAGATAAAAATGTTCTTTTGGACCGTTCTCAAAGTAATTAAAATTTAGAAAATCTCCAAAAGGTCCAAAATACACCCTCCCTCTTCGGGGAGACGTGTTCGTTCCAGAAGAGTCGCAGAAACCAGTCGAGTGAAGTTCAAAGCAAATCAAAGTATTTATTTAACAATACTGGATCCAGGAGAACTAATACATGAGAAAGTTTAATGCCCCTTCCACGTAAAGTTCTGACCTCTCCCAGATCTGACTCCACAGTTATACCCCATATGACGTGTCCCCTGCTGGTGAGGCGTGTCTGGCTGATTAGCATATATTAATATGCATAATTTCACATGTTATTACTCAGCTCTTCGCGTGCAAGTTTCACATGCATCCCGTGACCCCAAAAACATTCATCATAGCCCGACTGACAATGGACCTTTTCTTTCCCAAGCCTCCTCTCCCATGAGGAAAATTTAGGGAGACACTAATGCACTTCAAGGTCAACAGCATGCCCCTACACTTCAGCCCTCCTGACTAACACTTGTGATTGATGTCAGTGTGCTAAAAGCCTAAAGTGCACGTCTGTTCAAGGTTACAGGTTTAAGAATTAAGAAGGTGTAAATATCACGTGAGTCATCATGCCAGTTAGTCGTGCAGAATCTAAAATGTTTACTACATGTGTAAATGCTACATAAATTTAATGCTGGTTAGTCATTCATATAAATGCTTAATTTTACTAATCATCATTTAAGGATATTTGTCCACAAACATAAAGTAATAAAATTGTTTCCTACAACAAGAGCCATCGACTGCTGACTCAAGAATGTAATATTTTATTTTAATGTTTATTTATTCATTTTGCGTTATTGCATTACTCAACACTTTAAATTGCAGTGTCTCTCTCCCTCAGCCCCCCCCCCCTCCCATTGTATTGTATTGTATGGATATTGTTTTGTATTTTCTTAGCCATGTCTTTTGCACTTTAATGCGTGTGCACTGTTTTATGTTGTACTAGCTTTGCACTAGTTGCACCTTAATGTTGTGTATTGTTTTATGTAGCACCTTTGTCCTGGAGGAACGCTATTTCGTTTCACTGTGTACTGTAAACACTGTATACTGCTGAAATGACAATAAACTTGAACTTGAACATGAAATGGCACAGAAACACCCTAACAATTAGGTTTTAAACTGTCGGTGAGGAGTGTGGTGTTCTCCCTGTATCTGCGTGGGTTTCCTCCGGGTGGTTGTCTGTGAGGAGTGTGGTGTGTTCTCCCTGTGTCTGCGTGGGTTTCCTCCGGGTGATTGTCTGTGAGGAGTGTGGTGTGTTCTCCCTGTGTCTGCGTGGGTTTCCTCCGGGTGACTGTCTGTGAGGAGTGTGGTGTGTTCTCCCTGTGTCTGCGTGGGTTTCCTCCGGGTGACTGTCTGTGAGGAGTGTGGTGTGTTCTCCCTGTGTCTGCGTGGGTTTCCTCCGGGTGACTGTCTGTGAGGAGTGTGGTGTGTTCTCCCTGTGTCTGTGTGGGTTTCCTCAGGGTGATTGTCTGTGAGGAGTGTGGTGTGTTCTCCCTGTGTCTGCGTGGGTTTCCTCCGGGTGACTGTCTGTGAGGAGTGTGGTGTGTTCTCCCTGTGTCTGTGTGGGTTTCCTCCGGGTGACTGTCTGTGAGGAGTGTGGTGTGTTCTCCCTGTGTCTGCGTGGGTTTCCTCCGGGTGACTGTCTGTGAGGAGTGTGGTGTGTTCTCTCTGTGTCTGTGTGGGTTTCCTCAGGGTGATTGTCTGTGAGGAGTGTGGTGTGTTCTCCCTGTGTCTGCGTGGGTTTCCTCCGGGTGACTGTCTGTGAGGAGTGTGGTGTGTTCTCCCTGTGTCTGTGTGGGTTTCCTCAGGGTGATTGTCTGTGAGGAGTGTGGTGTGTTCTCCCTGTGTCTGCGTGGGTTTCCTCCGGGTGACTGTCTGTGAGGAGTGTGGTGTGTTCTCCCTGTGTCTGCGTGGGTTTCCTCCGGGTGACTGTCTGTGAGGAGTGTGGTGTGTTCTCCCTGTGTCTGCGTGGGTTTCCTCCGGGTGACTGTCTGTGAGGAGTGTGGTGTGTTCTCCCTGTGTCTGCTTGGGTTTCCTCCGGGTGACTGTCTGTGAGGAGTGTGGTGTGTTCTCCCTGTGTCTGCGTGGGTTTCCTCCGGGTGACTGTCTGTGAGGAGTGTGGTGTGTTCTCCCTGTGTCTGTGTGGGTTTCCTCCGGGTGATTGTCTGTGAGGAGTGTGGTGTGTTCTCCATGTGTCTGCGTGGGTTTCCTCCGGGTGCTCCGGTTTCCTCCCACAGTCCAAAAACACACGTTGGTAGGTGGATTGGCGACTCAAAAGTGTCCGTTGGTGTGTGTGTGTGAGTGAATGTGTGGCGCACCCCCCCCCCCTCCCCCCCCCCCCGAAGCTCGATATTTACCCTGGTTTGTCCTCTGGCTTGATCCAATTGAATATTTTTTTGAATACCATCTCTGCCACTGACTTTCATTTCTTTAGCACATGCTGTCATCTGTTTCTCTGCCATTTTCCAGCGCTCAGTGGTGCTAATGTGTGTTTGTGGCCACACGTGTTCAAATGAATCCACGTGCAGGTCGGGTGTCATTCCTACAATTCGGTGCCTTTTGCGTCCCTGGTACTGATCACTGTATTTATGTAAAAATGGTAACAATATAATTTCTGTAAATCCTATGAAATAATTAACTTTTCAAATGTTAAACATAAGGAAGTCCACTCCAAATTATTATATACATTTTTCAAGGTTTTTATTCATCGGACATGTCCCTGGTGTTGGGCGTTGTTTTTGTGATGGAGATTTAAGGTATAATCACAAAAATCATTCAGTCTTTTAATGTTTAAAAAGTTTTGCTTAAGTCTTCTCTAAATTATATATATATATTTTCCTCAATATGTTTTATATCTCCTCAATATTTTATTCTATATCAATGATAAGGGTTGTTTTTTACATGTCCCTCAAGTTACTGTCCACTGGAGTTTGATAGGCGTTCAACTGCTGGACACCTCTGGAGTTTATGGGTTGTTTAGGCACTGAATGGAGTGGAGGAGTGTGGACTTCACTGAGGGGGGTGGGAGTGTTTGTGTGCTGTGGTTTACTCTGTGTGTGTGTGTGTGTGTGTGTGTGTGTGTGGAGTTATCAGCAGTAAGGGGACAAGAAGCAAAGCGTGGTCAGGGCTCCTCCAAGTTCCTCCTGTGAGTGTTTAAAGCAGCGGTTCTCGTTTGAACCGATTCCCAGAGTCCAGTTAAGTGCCGTTTCACTCGGACGCGCTTTTCTCGGGAGTTTCCGCAACGGTTTGAGGCTGTTTCAGCCTCTGCGAGTGTTTATGGAGGAATACCGCCACCAGTCTTCATTCCTTTTCCTGTTTTCTTCGAAAAAGACAGAAGTTGGTGAGTGTCCCCTGTTTCCTACGAATAGCTACGATTCTGAAGCGATGTTTACGACAGTGTTTAATGTGTTCGTGCGTGAAAGCAGCGTAGCTTACGTAATTTGCGCAGGAGGCATGCTGGGAGCAAAATAATAAAAAAAACAGGCTGGGGAATATGTGAGAGCACTAGGACCATGAAGCAATGAGAAAGGCGTCTTTCCTTTGTACTCTATCACTCTTGGGTAAGTTTGTGGACACGTGCTCATCCAGCATTTATTTATTATTATTATTTTTTTTTTAGAAAATAAGGTTATTAATATGTGGTCTCCAAGGCAACGGGCACTGGTCCACTGATTAATAAGGTCGGCCCGTGAGGCCTGTGACGATCATTACAGTGTCGAATAACCGTTTTTTTTTAATTATGAACATTATTTTAGCCGCTCGGCTCTTTTCTCTAGTTTTCTGTTCTTTGTCTTTGTCTTCACATGTTTCTATACTATTTTTATATCAAAAAAGTGGTATTTAAAAGGCAATAATATATCTATCGCAGTTATTTCTGGACGTTAGTTCTCAACAGTTTTTAAATACACTGAGACTTTTATTCTGGAAAATAAGATAATACAGGTATCACGAGCAACTGTGAGAAATAAAATAAAATAATGAGGGGGCCTGGTTATAAAATGTTTAGGTTAAAAGTGTTGACCTGTGCTTGATTAAAATTATTTACAAAGAAAAACAAGTAAAACTCAGTATATTGGGCTTTAAGTGGAAAAGTGCTAAAAGGTGTCATTTTGTCTGACACACTGTTTATCTAATTGTTGTCTGTAAAGCGCAGAGCAAAAAGACAGTGGACCTCGAGCTTTGACATCAGTGGACCAGCCGTGGCCCGCTCACGTCTCTCTATTTATTCCCTGTGCTGCAATGAACAGATTCTCCTCTTCAGAGAAAGCTTCACAGCACATGGTAGAACACCACTGTAAGGATGTGATGGCACAAGCGGATTAGCTAGACCTGTGTACGGTTTAGGATGTCTCTGAAAGGGGTTGAGCACAATTTGCAGTTCTCATTTGACAGACAGGGAGGGAGGAGTGGAGTTAAGAGAGTAGCAAGTGGGACTCAGACCCTGATGTACAGGGTGGGCCATTTATATGGATACACCTTAATAAACTGGGAATGGTTGCTGATATTAACTTCCTGTTTGTGGCACATTAGTATATGGGAGGGGGAGAAACTTTTTAAGATGGGTGGTGACCATGGTGGCCATTTTGAAGTCGGCCATTTTGGATCCACCTTTTGTTTTTTCAATGGGAAGAGGGTCATGTGACACATCAAACTTATTGGGAATTTCACAAGAAAAACAATGGTGTGCTTGGTTTTAACGTAACGTTATTCTTTCATGAGTTATTTACAAGTTTCTGACCACTTATAAAATGTGTTCAAAGTGCTGCCCATTGTGTTGGATTGTCAATGCAACCCTCTTCTCCCACTCTTCGCACACTGATAGCAACACCGCAGGAGAAATGCTAGCACAGGCTTCCAGTATCCGTAGTTTCAGGTGCTCTGATGATAAGTTTTGGGACAGGACCTACATTCCACAGTGTGTGTGTGTGTGTGTGTGTGTGTGCTGAGAGACTCTGCATCCCCCCCCCCACACACACACACACAAACTCACGCACACACCTATGTCTGACAACAAAGGCTAAGCAGAATAATTTTCAGTGACCCCCCAGATAACTACTCCCCCTTCTTCTGGAATGTAAAGTGAAAACCCCAAGTTTATGGCCCCATTAAGCCTAAAAGATCATTCAGAACCTTAGAGACCAGGATTAAAGAACCCCCAGCTTTATTATCCTCAGCGTCAGGATGGCGACCCTTATCGAAAAAAATCAACAGATGACTCAGGACTGCCTTGTGGTGACCTCTCGCAAACCAGTTCAAACCAGACAGCATGGACGAACAGTGCCCCCAAGTGGACATTTGCGAAATCACTTTTTACTTTTTTGATTCAGTTAAGGTTATGTATCCGTCCAGAAAAATGTGAATTTTCGGAGATGCGAAACTGGAGAGGACTGTGAAACCGTGAAAGGTCACGTGAACCTCAGACCCAGGAACCAATCAGAGAACGAGACCTCCCAAATGGGCGTGACCGCGCCTCCTATGAAAAGGGAGCCCCAAACTCTCTCAAGGCTCTTAACTCTGAACACTCTCTTAACAGCTCTTCCACGCTTCTTGTTCTCCTCTCGTACGGCTCTCGTACGCTTCTTACTCTCTTTTGTCTTCTCTCTACGCCGACAAGCCGACTCTTCAAAGACTCTTAAAAGAAAAGACCTTCACGCAACTTCCAAGGGACGCCTTGTGTCAGTTAGCAGTGCAATACAGAAACTAAAAGAGTAAACGTCGATTAATTGTCAGTAATCTTTTCTTTTTTTATTTGTGTTCGTGTTTGTAGCCCAATCCAAGTTTAATTTGACGACTGATCAAAGCAGGTGAAACTTACTTTGGCCAGAATAAGGGGCTACCGTTGAAATTGTAAAATAAGCTAATTAATTCGTAAAACAGCTTCTGAAGATCGGAGGAAAACAGCGAACTTATTCTGACGTCCTTTCATCTGGAAAAAGAATATCACTCCGGGAAATCCAGCCAGGCTAGCAGCTCTCTGTGAAGGGAATCCCCGACTGACGTCACACCGTCTAAAGGACACAGAAAGAGGCTGACTCATCCTAGAGGGACTCTCCTCACTAACCAGCCTAACATCAGCCGTGACAAGTCAAACACCGGAAGAACAGAGCGAAAATCTGCTGGACCCATCGGCTGTGATCATAACCAAAAGAAAGAAAAAAAAGTAAGCTAAATTCCTAATTTTCAGAGCTGATAACGAATTAAATCTCTTGGTAAAATTATACCCTAATTAAATCATTTAGCAACACCTCATTCACAAGTCATATAGCCTAGCCAGTTACTAAATTCGAACCGGTTTCACCTGCGTTGATTCCACAAGATTTTAATGATCTTTCCTTTTAATAAAGTGTTTCCATTATTTGAAATAATATCGTGTGTCGAGTTTGTTTCTTAAGAGTCTGAAAATCCTGAAGAACTCATTCCTTAGTGTTGACAGTATTTCAATCTTAAATAAATTATTAATATTTTTGTAATTTAAGTCAGTAATAATAATAATAATAATAATAATAATAATTATAAGTAATAATCACCATTAAGCATAACCAACTCGAATACTGATACTTCGCTAAATCATAAAATCAAGCACACCATTGTTTTTCTTGTGAAATTCCCAATAAGTTTGATGTGTCACATGACCCTCTTCCCATTGAAAAAACAAAAGTTGGATCCAAAATGGCCAACTTTAAAATGGCCGCCATGGTCACCACCCATCTTGAAAAGTTCCCCCCCCTCCCATATACTAATGTGCCACAAACAGGAAGTTAATATCACCAACCATTCCCATTGTATTAAGATGTATCCATATAAATGGCCCACCCTGTAGATCAAAGCTTATCTGCTTATATTTTTTGTTCAAATTAAGCATATCCTCCCCCTTCTTAACACAGATCTGGGGTCCTAATTAAACAATAGTGACCAGCTTTCCAAGAGTCAAGCCTCATAGCAGAGCTCTCCCCCTATAAACCTCCCTGTTCAGACTTTTTTTTTTGCTGCATAGATATTGAATTGCCCCGCCCCCTCATTCGAGGCTGACCAATCACAGCGCTGGACCCGTGTTTATGTGAGAGCGCAAAGACGAGGTTAAACGCAGCAAAACAGACACAACGAGCGCGGAGAAATAAGAGCACTGAGTAAAAACGGAGAAGAAAGAGAACAGAGTGAAAACGGCTAAAAACCAGAGCTTCTGCTCCTCGCTCCTCACTGCTGTGCGCTCGGGGTCGGGGTGAACAGCGAGCGGCTCATTATCATTTAAAGGAACAGGTGCTGAAAGCGGGCATTCTAATCAGGGCTGTTGTGACAAGGGGAGAACACTGGACACAGACGTTTTCACAAAGAACCAGAACTGTGTTCCACTGTGGGGAAGAGGAGGATATGTCACCTTTGAAAAGGCTTGATAACTGTGTGAGGTGAATATAGTTATAAAAGTATATGAACAATATATCCCATGCACTTGAACTAATGTTAAATGTCATTCTTGTTTCATTTAACAACTCACATCAGCCACTTCAGCTGTGGATGTTGAGGGAGGAGACAGTGCTGTTTGCTTCTTCACCCTATGGCCACATGTACCCCAAGTTTTTCACAACAGTAAGCAGATGATGAGCTGGATCAGGGGCAGAGAATAGGGCCCTGGATCTGGAGGATAAACAATAGGAAAAAAACACTGTTTATTTAATGATTTACTGTATTTAGTTATTTTAATTTCTAACTCGGGCGGCACGGTGGCGCAGAAGGTAGTGTCGCAGTCACACAGCTCCAGGGGCCTGGAGGTTGTGGATTCGATTCCCGCTCCGGGTGACTCCGGGTCTGTGAGGAGCGTGGTGTGTTCTCTCTGTGTCTGCGTGGGTTTCCTCCGGGTGACTGTCTGTGAGGAGTGTGGTGTGTTCTCCCTGTGTCTGCGTGGGTTTCCTCCAAGTGACTATCTGTGAGGAGTGTGGTGTGTTCTCCCTGTGTCTGCGTGGGTTTCCTCTGGGTGAATGTCTGTGAGGAGTGTGTTCTCCCTGTGTCTACGTGGGTTTCATCCAGGTGACTGTCTGTGAGGAGTGTGTTCTCCCTGTGTCTGCGTGGGTTTCCTCCAGGTGACTGTCTGTGAGGAGTGTGTTCTCCCTGTGTCTGCGTGGGTTCCCTTCAGGTGACTGTCTGTGAGGAGTGTGTTCTCCCTGTGTCTGCGTGGGTTTCCTCCGAGTGACTGTCTGTGAGGAGTGTGGTGTGTTCTCCCTGTGTCTGCGTGAGTTTCCTCCGGGTGACTGTCTGTGAGGAGTGTGTTCTCCCTGTCTCTGCGTGGGTTTCCTCCGAGTGAATGTCTGTGAGGAGTGTGGTGTGTTCTCCCTGTGTCTGCGTGGGTTTCCTTCGGGTGACTGTCTGTGAGGAGTGTGGTGTGTTCTCCCTGTGTCTGCGTGGGTTTCCTCCGGGTGACTGTCTGTGAGGAGTGTGGTGTGTTCTCCCTGTGTCTGCGTGGGTTTCCTCCAGGTGACTGTCTGTGAGGAGTGTGTTCTCCCTGTGTCTGCGTGGGTTTCCTCCAGGTGACTGTCTGTGAGGAGTGTGTTCTCCCTGTGGCTGCGTGGGTTTCCTCCAGGTGACTGTCTTTGAGGAGTGTGTTCTCCCTGTGTCTGCGTGGGTTCCCTTCAGGTGACTGTCTGTGAGGAGTGTGTTCTCCCTGTGTCTGCGTGAGTTTCCTCCGGGTGACTGTCTGTGAGGAGTGTGGTGTGTTCTCCCTGTGTCTGTGTGGGTTTCCTCCGGGTGACTGTTTGTGAAGAATGTGGTGTGTTCTCCCTGTGTCTGCGTGGGTTTCCTCCGGGTGACTGTCTGTGAGGAGTGTGTTCTCCCTGTGTCTGCATGGCTTTCCTCCAAGCGACTGTGTGTGAGGAGTGTGTTCTCCCTGTCTCTGCGTGGGTTTCCTCCGAGTGAATGTCTGTGAGGAGTGTGGTGTGTTCTCCCTGTCTCTGCGTGGGTTTCCTCCGAGTGAATGTCTGTGAGGAGTGTGGTGTGTTCTCCCTGTGTCTGCGTGGGTTTCCTTCGGGTGACTGTCTGTGAGGAGTGTGGTGTGTTCTCCCTGTGTCTGCGTGGGTTTCCTCCGGGTGACTGTCTGTGAGGAGTGTGGTGTATTCTCCCTGTGTCTGCGTGGGTTTCCTCCAGGTGACTGTCTGTGAGGAGTGTGTTCTCCCTGTGTCTGCGTGGGTTTCCTCCAGGTGACTGTCTGTGAGGAGTGTGTTCTCCCTGTGTCTGCGTGGGTTTCCTCCAGGTGACTGTCTGTGAGGAGTGTGTTCTCCCTGTGTCTGCGTGGGTTTCCTCCAGGTGACTGTCTGTGAGGAGTGTGTTCTCCCTGTGTCTGCGTGGGTTTCCTCCAGGTGACTGTCTGTGAGGAGTGTGTTCTCCCTGTGTCTGCGTGGGTTTCCTCCAGGTGACTGTCTGTGAGGAGTGTGTTCTCCCTGTGTCTGCGTGGGTTTCCTCCGAGTGACTGTCTGTGAGGAGTGTGGTGTGTTCTCCCTGTGTCTGCGTGAGTTTCCTCCGGGTGACTGTCTGTGAGGAGTGTGGTGTGTTCTCCCTGTGTCTGTGTGGGTTTCCTCCGGGTGACTGTTTGTGAAGAATGTGGTGTGTTCTTCCTGTGTCTGCGTGGGTTTCCTCCAGGTGACTGTCTGTGAGGAGTGTGTTCTCCCTGTGTCTGCATGGCTTTCCTCCAGGCGACTGTGTGTGAGGAGTGTGTTCTCCCTGTCTCTGCGTGGGTTTCCTCCGAGTGAATGTCTGTGAGGAGTGTGGTGTGTTCTCCCTGTCTCTGCGTGGGTTTCCTCCGAGTGAATGTCTGTGAGGAGTGTGGTGTGTTCTCCCTGTGTCTGCGTGGGTTCCCTCCGGGTGACTGTCTGTGAGGAGTGTGGTGTGTTCTCCCTGTGTCTGCGTGGGTTTCCTCCAGGTGACTGTCTGTGAGGAGTGTGTTCTCCCTGTGTCTGCGTGGGTTCCCTTCAGGTGACTGTCTGTGAGGAGTGTGTTCTCCCTGTGTCTGCGTGAGTTTCCTCCGGGTGACTGTCTGTGAGGAGTGTGGTGTGTTCTCCCTGTGTCTGTGTGGGTTTCCTCCGGGTGACTGTTTGTGAAGAATGTGGTGTGTTCTCCCTGTGTCTGCGTGGGTTTCCTCCGGGTGACTGTCTGTGAGGAGTGTGTTCTCCCTGTGTCTGCATGGCTTTCCTCCAAGCGACTGTGTGTGAGGAGTGTGTTCTCCCTGTCTCTGCGTGGGTTTCCTCCGAGTGAATGTCTGTGAGGAGTGTGGTGTGTTCTCCCTGTCTCTGCGTGGGTTTCCTCCGAGTGAATGTCTGTGAGGAGTGTGGTGTGTTCTCCCTGTGTCTGCGTGGGTTTCCTTCGGGTGACTGTCTGTGAGGAGTGTGGTGTGTTCTCCCTGTGTCTGCGTGGGTTTCCTCCGGGTGACTGTCTGTGAGGAGTGTGGTGTATTCTCCCTGTGTCTGCGTGGGTTTCCTCCAGGTGACTGTCTGTGAGGAGTGTGTTCTCCCTGTGTCTGCGTGGGTTTCCTCCAGGTGACTGTCTGTGAGGAGTGTGTTCTCCCTGTGTCTGCGTGGGTTTCCTCCAGGTGACTGTCTGTGAGGAGTGTGTTCTCCCTGTGTCTGCGTGGGTTTCCTCCAGGTGACTGTCTGTGAGGAGTGTGTTCTCCCTGTGTCTGCGTGGGTTTCCTCCAGGTGACTGTCTGTGAGGAGTGTGTTCTCCCTGTGTCTGCGTGGGTTTCCTCCAGGTGACTGTCTGTGAGGAGTGTGTTCTCCCTGTGTCTGCGTGGGTTTCCTCCGAGTGACTGTCTGTGAGGAGTGTGGTGTGTTCTCCCTGTGTCTGCGTGAGTTTCCTCCGGGTGACTGTCTGTGAGGAGTGTGGTGTGTTCTCCCTGTGTCTGTGTGGGTTTCCTCCGGGTGACTGTTTGTGAAGAATGTGGTGTGTTCTTCCTGTGTCTGCGTGGGTTTCCTCCAGGTGACTGTCTGTGAGGAGTGTGTTCTCCCTGTGTCTGCATGGCTTTCCTCCAGGCGACTGTGTGTGAGGAGTGTGTTCTCCCTGTCTCTGCGTGGGTTTCCTCCGAGTGAATGTCTGTGAGGAGTGTGGTGTGTTCTCCCTGTCTCTGCGTGGGTTTCCTCCGAGTGAATGTCTGTGAGGAGTGTGGTGTGTTCTCCCTGTGTCTGCGTGGGTTCCCTCCGGGTGACTGTCTGTGAGGAGTGTGGTGTGTTCTCCCTGTGTCTGCGTGGGTTTCCTCCAGGTGACTGTCTGTGAGGAGTGTGTTCTCCCTGTGTCTGCGTGGGTTTCCTCCAGGTGACTGTCTGTGAGGAGTGTGTTCTCCCTGTGGCTGCGTGGGTTTCCTCCAGGTGACTGTCTTTGAGGAGTGTGTTCTCCCTGTGTCTGCGTGGGTTCCCTTCAGGTGACTGTCTGTGAGGAGTGTGTTCTCCCTGTGTCTGCGTGAGTTTCCTCCGGGTGACTGTCTGTGAGGAGTGTGGTGTGTTCTCCCTGTGTCTGTGTGGGTTTCCTCCGGGTGACTGTTTGTGAAGAATGTGGTGTGTTCTCCCTGTGTCTGCGTGGGTTTCCTCCGGGTGACTGTCTGTGAGGAGTGTGTTCTCCCTGTGTCTGCATGGCTTTCCTCCAAGCGACTGTGTGTGAGGAGTGTGTTCTCCCTGTCTCTGCGTGGGTTTCCTCCGAGTGAATGTCTGTGAGGAGTGTGGTGTGTTCTCCCTGTCTCTGCGTGGGTTTCCTCCGAGTGAATGTCTGTGAGGAGTGTGGTGTGTTCTCCCTGTGTCTGCGTGGGTTTCCTTCGGGTGACTGTCTGTGAGGAGTGTGGTGTGTTCTCCCTGTGTCTGCGTGGGTTTCCTCCGGGTGACTGTCTGTGAGGAGTGTGGTGTATTCTCCCTGTGTCTGCGTGGGTTTCCTCCAGGTGACTGTCTGTGAGGAGTGTGTTCTCCCTGTGTCTGCGTGGGTTTCCTCCAGGTGACTGTCTGTGAGGAGTGTGTTCTCCCTGTGTCTGCGTGGGTTTCCTCCAGGTGACTGTCTGTGAGGAGTGTGTTCTCCCTGTGTCTGCGTGGGTTTCCTCCAGGTGACTGTCTGTGAGGAGTGTGTTCTCCCTGTGTCTGCGTGGGTTTCCTCCAGGTGACTGTCTGTGAGGAGTGTGTTCTCCCTGTGTCTGCGTGGGTTTCCTCCAGGTGACTGTCTGTGAGGAGTGTGTTCTCCCTGTGTCTGCGTGGGTTTCCTCCGAGTGACTGTCTGTGAGGAGTGTGGTGTGTTCTCCCTGTGTCTGCGTGAGTTTCCTCCGGGTGACTGTCTGTGAGGAGTGTGGTGTGTTCTCCCTGTGTCTGTGTGGGTTTCCTCCGGGTGACTGTTTGTGAAGAATGTGGTGTGTTCTTCCTGTGTCTGCGTGGGTTTCCTCCAGGTGACTGTCTGTGAGGAGTGTGTTCTCCCTGTGTCTGCATGGCTTTCCTCCAGGCGACTGTGTGTGAGGAGTGTGTTCTCCCTGTCTCTGCGTGGGTTTCCTCCGAGTGAATGTCTGTGAGGAGTGTGGTGTGTTCTCCCTGTCTCTGCGTGGGTTTCCTCCGAGTGAATGTCTGTGAGGAGTGTGGTGTGTTCTCCCTGTGTCTGCGTGGGTTTCCTTCGGGTGACTGTCTGTGAGGAGTGTGGTGTGTTCTCCCTGTGTCTGCGTGGGTTGGGTTTCCTCCGGGTGACTGTCTGTGAGGAGTGTGGTGTGTTCTCCCTGTGTCTGCGTGGGTTTCCTCCAGGTGATTGTCTGTGAGGAGTGTGTTCTCCCTGTGTCTGCGTGGGTTTCCTCCAGGTGACTGTCTGTGAGGAGTGTGTTCTCCCTGTGGCTGCGTGGGTTTCCTCCAGGTGACTGTCTGTGAGGAGTGTGTTCTCCCTGTGTCTGCGTGGGTTCCCTCCAGGTGACTGTCTGTGAGGAGTGTGTTCTCCCTGTGTCTGCGTGGGTTTCCTCCGAGTGACTGTCTGTGAGGAGTGTGGTGTGTTCTCCCTGTGTCTGCGTGGGTTTCCTCCGAGTGATTGTCTGTGAGGAGTGTGGTGTGTTCTCCCTGTGTCTGTGTGGGTTTCCTCCGGGTGACTGTCTGTGAAGAATGAGGTGTGTTCTCCCTGTGTCTGCGTGGGTTTCCTCCGGGTGACTGTCTGTGAGGAGTGTGTTCTCCCTGGGTCTGCGTGGCTTTCCTCCAGGCGACTGTGTGTGAGGAGTGTGTTCTCCCTGTGTCTGCGTGGGTTTCCTCCGAGTGACTGTCTGTGAGGAGTGTAGTGTGTTCTCCCTGTGTCTGCGTGGGTTTCCTTAGGGTGACTGTCTGTGAGGAGTGTGGTGTGTTCTCCCTGTGTCTGCGTGGGTTTCCTCCGGGTGACTGTCTGTGAGGAGTGTGGTGTGTTCTCCCTGTGTCTGCGTGGGTTTCCTCCAGGTGACTGTCTGTGAGGAGTGTGGTGTGTTCTCCCTGTCTTTGCGTGGGTTTCCTCCGAGTGAATGTCTGTGAGGAGTGTGGTGTGTTCTCCCTGTGTCTGCGTGGGTTTCCTTCGGGTGACTGTCTGTGAGGAGTGTCGTGTGTTCTCCCTGTGTCTGCGTGGGTTTCCTCCGGGTGACTGTCTGTGAGGAGTGTGGTGTGTTCTCCCTGTGTCTGCGTGTGTTTCCTCCAGGTGACTGTCTGTGAGGAGTGTGTTCTCCCTGTGGCTGCGTGGGTTTCCTCCAGGTGACTGTCTGTGAGGAGTGTGTTCTCCCTGTGTCTGCGTGGGTTCCCTCCGGGTGACTGTCTGTGAGGAGTGTGTTCTCCCTGTGTCTGCGTGGGTTTCCTCCGAGTGACTGTGTGTGAGGAGTGTGGTGTGTTCTCCCTGTGTCTGCGTGGGTTTCCTCCGAGTGATTGTCTGTGAGGAGTGTGGTGTGTTCTCCCTGTGTCTGTGTGGGTTTCCTCCGGGTGACTGTCTGTGAAGAATGAGGTGTGTTCTCCCTGTGTCTGCGTGGGTTTCCTCCGGGTGACTGTCTGTGAGGAGTGTGTTCTCCCTGGGTCTGCGTGGCTTTCCTCCAGGCGACTGTGTGTGAGGAGTGTGTTCTCCCTGTGTCTGCGTGGGTTTCCTCCGAGTGACTGTCTGTGAGGAGTGTGGTGTGTTCTCCCTGTGTCTGCGTGGGTTTCCTTCGGGTGACTGTCTGTGAGGAGTGTGGTGTGTTCTCCCTGTGTCTGCGTGGGTTTCCTCCGGGTGACTGTCTGTGAGGAGTGTGGTGTGTTCTCCCTGTGTCTGCGTGGGTTTCCTCCAGGTGACTGTCTGTGAGGAGTGTGTTCTCCCTGTGTCTGCGTGGGTTTCCTCCAGGTGACTGTCTGTGAGGATTGTGTTCTCCCTGTGTCTGCGTGGGTTTCCTCCAGGTGACTGTCTGTGAGGAGTGTGTTCTCCCTGTGTCTGCGTGGGTTCCCTTCAGGTGACTGTCTGTGAGGAGTGTGTTCTCCCTGTGTCTGCGTGGGTTTCCTCCGAGTGACTGTCTGTGAGGAGTGTGGTGTGTTCTCCCTGTGTCTGCGTGGGTTTCCTCCGGGTGACTGTCTGTGAGGAGTGTGGTGTGTTCTCCCTGTGTCTGCGTGGGTTTCCTCCAGGTGACTGTCTGTGAGGAGTGTGTTCTCCCTGTGTCTGCGTGGGTTTCCTCCAGGTGACTGTCTGTGAGGATTGTGTTCTCCCTGTGTCTGCGTGGGTTTCCTCCAGGTGACTGTCTGTGAGGAGTGTGTTCTCCCTGTGTCTGCGTGGGTTCCCTTCAGGTGACTGTCTGTGAGGAGTGTGTTCTCCCTGTGTCTGCGTGGGTTTCCTCCGAGTGACTGTCTGTGAGGAGTGTGTTCTCCCTGTGTCTGCGTGGGTTTCCTCCGAGTGACTGTCTGTGAGGAGTGTGGTGTGTTCTCCCTGTGTCTGTGTGGGTTTCCTCCGGGTGACTGTTTGTGAAGAATGTGGTGTGTTCTCCCTGTGTCTGCGTGGGTTTCCTCCGGGTGACTGTCTGTGAGGAGTGTGTTCTCCCTGTGTCTGCATGGCTTTCCTCCAGGCGACTGTGTGTGAGGAGTGTGTTCTCCCTGTCTCTGCGTGGGTTTCCTCCGAGTGAATGTCTGTGAGGAGTGTGGTGTGTTCTCCCTGTGTCTGCGTGGGTTTCCTTCGGGTGACTGTCTGTGAGGAGTGTGGTGTGTTCTCCCTGTGTCTGCGTGGGTTTCCTCCGGGTGACTGTCTGTGAGGAGTGTGGTGTGTTCTCCCTGTGTCTGCGTGTGTTTCCTCCAGGTGACTGTCTGTGAGGAGTGTGTTCTCCCTGTGTCTGCGTGGGTTTCCTCCAGGTGACTGTCTGTGAGGAGTGTGTTCTCCCTGTGGCTGCGTGGGTTTCCTCCAGGTGACTGTCTGTGAGGAGTGTGTTCTCCCTGTGTCTGCGTGGGTTCCCTCCAGGTGACTGTCTGTGAGGAGTGTGTTCTCCCTGTGTCTGCGTGGGTTTCCTCCGAGTGACTGTCTGTGAGGAGTGTGGTGTGTTCTCCCTGTGTCTGCGTGGGTTTCCTCCGAGTGATTGTCTGTGAGGAGTGTGGTGTGTTCTCCCTGTGTCTGTGTGGGTTTCCTCCGGGTGACTGTCTGTAAAGAATGAGGTGTGTTCTCCCTGTGTCTGCGTGGGTTTCCTCCGGGTGACTGTCTGTGAGGAGTGTGTTCTCCCTGGGTCTGCGTGGCTTTCCTCCAGGCGACTGTGTGTGAGGAGTGTGTTCTCCCTGTGTCTGCGTGGGTTTCCTCCGAGTGACTGTCTGTGAGGAGTGTGGTGTGTTCTCCCTGTGTCTGCGTGGGTTTCCTTCGGGTGACTGTCTGTGAGGAGTGTGGTGTGTTCTCCCTGTGTCTGCGTGGGTTTCCTCCGGGTGACTGTCTGTGAGGAGTGTGGTGTGTTCTCCCTGTGTCTGCGTGGGTTCCCTCCAGGTGACTGTCTGTGAGGAGTGTGGTGTGTTCTCCCTGTCTCTGCGTGGGTTTCCTCCGAGTGAATGTCTGTGAGGAGTGTGGTGTGTTCTCCCTGTGTCTGCGTGGGTTTCCTTCGGGTGACTGTCTGTGAGGAGTGTGGTGTGTTCTCCCTGTGTCTGCGTGGGTTTCCTCCGGGTGACTGTCTGTGAGGAGTGTGGTGTGTTCTCCCTGTGTCTGCGTGGGTTTCCTCCAGGTGACTGTCTGTGAGGAGTGTGTTCTCCCTGTGTCTGCGTGGGTTTCCTCCAGGTGACTGTCTGTGAGGAGTGTGTTCTCCCTGTGGCTGCGTGGGTTTCCTCCAGGTGACTGTCTGTGAGGAGTGTGTTCTCCCTGTGTCTGCGTGGGTTCCCTCCAGGTGACTGTCTGTGAGGAGTGTGTTCTCCCTGTGTCTGCGTGGGTTTCCTCCGAGTGACTGTCTGTGAGGAGTGTGGTGTGTTCTCCCTGTGTCTGCGTGGGTTTCCTCCGAGTGATTGTCTGTGAGGAGTGTGGTGTGTTCTCCCTGTGTCTGTGTGGGTTTCCTCCGGGTGACTGTCTGTGAAGAATGAGGTGTGTTCTCCCTGTGTCTGCGTGGGTTTCCTCCGGGTGACTGTCTGTGAGGAGTGTGTTCTCCCTGGGTCTGCGTGGCTTTCCTCCAGGCGACTGTGTGTGAGGAGTGTGTTCTCCCTGTGTCTGCGTGGGTTTCCTCCGAGTGACTGTCTGTGAGGAGTGTGGTGTGTTCTCCCTGTGTCTGCGTGGGTTTCCTTCGGGTGACTGTCTGTGAGGAGTGTGGTGTGTTCTCCCTGTGTCTGCGTGGGTTTCCTCCGGGTGACTGTCTGTGAGGAGTGTGGTGTGTTCTCCCTGTGTCTGCGTGGGTTTCCTCCAGGTGACTGTCTGTGAGGAGTGTGTTCTCCCTGTGTCTGCGTGGGTTTCCTCCAGGTGACTGTCTGTGAGGAGTGTGTTCTCCCTGTGTCTGCGTGGGTTCCCTTCAGGTGACTGTCTGTGAGGAGTGTGTTCTCCCTGTGTCTGCGTGAGTTTCCTCCGGGTGACTGTCTGTGAGGAGTGTGGTGTGTTCTCCCTGTGTCTGTGTGGGTTTCCTCCGGGTGACTGTTTGTGAAGAATATGGTGTGTTCTCCCTGTGTCTGCGTGGGTTTCCTCCGGGTGACTGTCTGTGAGGAGTGTGTTCTCCCTGTGTCTGCGTGGCTTTCCTCCAGGCGACTGTGTGTGAGGAGTGTGTTCTCCCTGTCTCTGCGTGGGTTTCCTCCGAGTGAATGTCTGTGAGGAGTGTGGTCTCCCTGTCTCTGCGTGGGTTTCCTCCGAGTGAATGTCTGTGAGGAATGTGGTGTGTTCTCCCTGTGTCTGCGTGGGTTTCCTTCGGGTGACTGTCTGTGAGGAGTGTGGTGTGTTCTCCCTGTGTCTGCGTGGGTTTCCTCCGGGTGACTGTCTGTGAGGAGTGTGGTGTGTTCTCCCTGTGTCTGCGTGGGTTTCCTCCAGGTGACTGTCTGTGAGGAGTGTGTTCTCCCTGTGTCTGCGTGGGTTTCCTCCAGGTGACTGTCTGTGAGGAGTGTGTTCTCCCTGTGTCTGCGTGGGTTTCCTCCAGGTGACTGTCTGTGAGGAGTGTGTTCTCCCTGTGTCTGCGTGGGTTCCCTTCAGGTGACTGTGTGTGAGGAGTGTGTTCTCCCTGTGTCTGTGTGGGTTTCCTCCGGGTGACTGTTTGTGAAGAATGTGGTGTGTTCTCCCTGTGTCTGCGTGGGTTTCCTCCGGGTGACTGTCTGTGAGGAGTGTGTTCTCCCTGTGTCTGCATGGCTTTCCTCCAGGCGACTGTGTGTGAGGAGTGTGTTCTCCCTGTGTCTGCGTGGGTTTCCTCCGAGTGAATGTCTGTGAGGAGTGTGGTGTGTTCTCCCTGTCTCTGCGTGGGTTTCCTCCGAGTGAATGTCTGTGAGGAGTGTGGTGTGTTCTCCCTGTGTCTGCGTGGGTTTCCTTCGGGTGACTGTCTGTGAGGAGTGTGGTGTGTTCTCCCTGTGTCTGCGTGGGTTTCCTCCGGGTGACTGTCTGTGAGGAGTGTGTTCTCCCTGTGGCTGCGTGGGTTTCCTCCAGGTGACTGTCTGTGAGGAGTGTGTTCTCCCTGTGTCTGCGTGGGTTCCCTCCAGGTGACTGTCTGTGAGTAGTGTGTTCTCCCTGTGTCTGCCTGGGTTTCCTCCGAGTGACTGTCTGTGAGGAGTGTGGTGTGTTCTCCCTGTGTCTGCGTGGGTTTCCTTCGGGTGACTGTCTGTGAGGAGTGTGGTGTGTTCTCCCTGTGTCTGCGTGGGTTTCCTCCGGGTGACTGTCTGTGAGGAGTGTGGTGTGTTCTCCCTGTGTCTGCGTGGGTTTCCTCCAGGTGACTGTCTGTGAGGAGTGTGTGCTCCCTGTGTCTGCGTGGGTTTCCTCCAGGTGACTGTCTGTGAGGAGTGTGTTCTCCCTGTGTCTGCGTGGGTTTCCTCCAGGTGACTGTCTGTGAGGAGTGTGTTCTCCCTGTGTCTGCGTGGGTTCCCTCCAGGTGACTGTCTTTGAGGAGTGTGTTCTCCCTGTGTCTGCGTGGGTTTCCTCCGAGTGACTGTCTGTGAGGAGTGTGGTGTGTTCTCCCTGTGTCTGCGTGGGCTTCCTCCGAGTGATTGTCTGTGAGGAGTGTGGTGTGTTCTCCCTGCGTCTGTGTGGGTTTCCTCCGGGTGACTGTCTGTGAAGAATGAGGTGTGTTCTCCCTGTGTCTGCGTGGGTTTCCTCCGGGTGACTGTCTGTGAGGAGTGTGTTCTCCCTGGGTCTGCGTGGCTTTCCTCCAGGCGACTGTGTGTGAGGAGTGTGTTCTCCCTGTGTCTGCGTGGGTTTCCTCCGAGTGACTGTCTGTGAGGAGTGTGGTGTGTTCTCCCTGTGTCTGCGTGGGTTTCCTCCGGGTGACTGTCTGTGAGGAGTGTGGTGTGTTCTCCCTGTGTCTGCGTGGGTTTCCTCCGGGTGACTGTCTGTGAGGAGTGTGGTGTGTTCTCTCTGTGTCTGCGTGGGTTTCCTCCGGGTGACTGTCTGTGAGGAGTGTGTTCTCCCTGTGTCTGCGTGGGTTCCCTCCAGGTGACTGTCTGTGAGGAGTGTGTTCTCCCTGTGTCTGCGTGGGTTCCCTCCAGGTGACTGTCTGTGAGGAGTGTGTTCTCCCTGTGTCTGCGTGGGTTCCCTCCAGGTGACTGTCTGTGAGGAGTGTGTTCTCCCTGTGTCTGCGTGGGTTCCCTCCAGGTGACTGTCTGTGAGGAGTGTGTTCTCCCTGTGTCTGCGTGGGTTCCCTCCAGGTGACTGTCTGTGAGGAGTGTGTTCTCCCTGTGTCTGCGTGGGTTCCCTCCAGGTGACTGTCTGTGAGGAGTGTGTTCTCCCTGTGTCTGCGTGGGTTTCCTCCGAGTGACTGTCTGTGAGGAGTGTGGTGTGTTCTCCCTGTGTCTGCGTGGGTTTCCTCCGAGTGATTGTCTGTGAGGAGTGTGGTGTGTTCTCCCTGTGTCTGTGTGGGTTTCCTCCGGGTGACTGTCTGTGAAGAATGAGGTGTGTTCTCCCTGTGTCTGCGTGGGTTTCCTCCGGGTGACTGTCTGTGAGGAGTGTGTTCTCCCTGGGTCTGCGTGGCTTTCCTCCAGGCGACTGTGTGTGAGGAGTGTGTTCTCCCTGTGTCTGCGTGGGTTTCCTCCGAGTGACTGTCTGTGAGGAGTGTGGTGTGTTCTCCCTGTGTCTGCGTGGGTTTCCTCCGGGTGACTGTCTGTGAGGAGTGTGGTGTGTTCTCCCTGTGTCTGCGTGGGTTTCCTCCGGGTGACTGTCTGTGAGGAGTGTGGTGTGTTCTCCCTGTGTCTGCGTGGGTTTCCTCCGGGTGACTGTCTGTGAGGAGTGTGGTGTGTTCTCCCTGTGTCTGCGTGGGTTTCCTCTGAGTGACTGTCTGTGAGGAGTGTGTTCTCCCTGTGTCTGCGTGGGTTTCCTCCAGGTGACTGTCTGTGAGGAGTGTGTTCTCCCTGTGTCTGCGTGGGTTTCCTCTGAGTGATTATCTGTGAGGAGTGTGGTGTGTTCTCCCTGTGTCTGTGTGGGTTTCCTCCGGGTGACTGTCTGTGAGGAGTGTGGTCTGTTCTCCCTGTGTCTGCGTGGGTTTCCTCCGGGTGACTGTCTGTGAAGAATGTGGTGTGTTCTCCCTGTGTCTGCGTGGGTTTCCTCCGGGTGACTGTCTGTGAGGAGTGTGTTCTCCCTGTGTCTGCATGGCTTTCCTCCAGGTGACTGTGTGTGAGGAGTGTGTTCTCCCTGTGTCTGCATGGGTTTCCTCCGAGTGACTGTCTGTGAGGAGTTTGGTGTGTTCTCCCTGTGTCTGCGTGGGTTTCCTCCGGGTGACTGTCTGTGAGGAGTGTGTTCTCTCTGTGTCTGCGTGGGTTCCCTCCAGGTGACTGTCTGTGAGGAGTGTGTTCTCCCTGTGTCTGCGTGGGTTCCCTCCAGGTGACTGTCTGTGAGGAGTGTGTTCTCCCTGTGTCTGCGTGGGTTCCCTCCGGGTGACTGTCTGTGAAGAATGTGGTGTGTTCTCCCTGTGTCTGCGTGGGTTTCCTCCGGGTGACTGTCTGTGAGGAGTGTGTTCTCCCTGTGTCTGCATGGCTTTCCTCCAGGTGACTGTCTGTGAGGAGTGTGTTCTCCCTGTGTCTGCGTGGGTTTCCTCCGAGTGACTGTCTGTGAGGAGTGTGGTGTGTTCTCCCTGTGTCTGCGTGGGTTTCCTCCGAGTGATTTTCTGTGAGGAGTGTGGTGTGTTCTCCCTGTGTCTGTGTGGGTTTCCTCCGGGTGACTGTCTGTGAAGAATGAGGTGTGTTCTCCCTGTGTCTGCGTGGGTTTCCTCCGGGTGACTGTCTGTGAGGAGTGTGTTCTCCCTTGGTCTGCGTGGCTTTCCTCCAGGCGACTGTGTGTGAGGAGTGTGTTCTCCCTGTGTCTGCGTGGCTTTCCTCCGAGTGACTGTCTGTGAGGAGTGTGGTGTGTTCTCCCTGTGTCTGCGTGGGTTTCCTCCGGGTGACTGTCTGTGAGGAGTGTGGTGTGTTCTCCCTGTGTCTGCGTGGGTTTCCTCCGGGTGACTGTCTGTGAGGAGTGTGGTGTGTTCTCCCTGTGTCTGCGTGGGTTTCCTCTGAGTGACTGTCTGTGAGGAGTGTGTTCTCCCTGTGTCTGCGTGGGTTTCCTCCAGGTGACTGTCTGTGAGGAGTGTGTTCTCCCTGTGTCTGTGTGGGTTTTCTCTGAGTGATTATCTGTGAGGAGTGTGGTGTGTTCTCCCTGTGTCTGTGTGGGTTTCCTCCGGGTGACTGTCTGTGAGGAGTGTGGTCTGTTCTCCCTGTGTCTGCGTGGGTTTCCTCCGGGTGACTGTCTGTGAAGAATGTGGTGTGTTCTCCCTGTGTCTGCGTGGGTTTCCTCCGGGTGACTGTCTGTGAGGAGTGTGTTCTCCCTGTGTCTGCATGGCTTTCCTCCAGGTGACTGTGTGTGAGGAGTGTGTTCTCCCTGTGTCTGCATGGGTTTCCTCCGAGTGACTGTCTGTGAGGAGTGTGGTGTGTTCTCCCTGTGTCTTTGTGGGTTTCCTCAGAGTGACTGTCTGTGAGGAGTGTGGCGTGTTCTCCCCGTGTCTGCTCAGATTTTTTCCATGGTCCAAAAACACACATTGGTAGGTGGACTGGAGACTCAAGTGTGTGTGTGTGTGTGTGTGTGTGTGTGTGTGTGTGTGTGTGTGTGTGTGTGTTTGTGTGTGTGTTGCCCTGTGAAGGACTGGCGCCCCCTCCAGGGTGTGTTCTGTGAAGCTGCTTTGTGACAACATCAGTTGTAAAAAGCACTATACAAATAAATTTGATTTGATTTGATTTGTTCCTGCCTTGCGCCCAATGATTCTGGGTAGGCTCCAGACCCACCGCAACCCTGAACTGCATAAGTGCTTACAGATAATGAATGAATATTAATTATATTAAATTAAAAAGTTTTATTTTACTAATTGTATCAAACATTAAGAAGAAACAACATTTTGTAAACAAATAAACTTAAAAACATTCTGATTTTGTGTAAAATAAATAATGTAGAATATAAATCTTCCACACAATCAAATTGCAGAAAATGTATTGTGTGCATATAAACACAAACGTAAACCATTAAACAAAATGTAACCTTAAAACTTCACAGAAAACAAAAAAACAAATACAAAATAGTGTATTATTACAGAATAGTTGTTTCCACACAGTTTCCAATGAAGCAGGATATTTCAGACAGAGGTCCTTCATTAGTTTTACAAACTACACATTTTTCGTTCTACAAATAAAGACTGTAGTCCATCTGTTGCTCTATGTGCATTTCCCCCCTATTCCTCAGCGCTCAGGACCCCCACAGAGCAGGGGTGATGTGGTGTTGGATCATTCTCAGCGCTGCAGTGACACTGTCGTGGTGGTGGTGTGTTAGTGTGTGTTGTGCTGGTGTAGAGTGGATCAGACACAGCAGTGCTGCTGGAGTTTTTAAACCCCTCAGTGTCTGGACCGAGAACAGTCCACCGACCAAAAACATCCAGCCGACAGCGTCCTGTGTCACTGATGAAGGACTAGAGGACGAGCGACACACACTGTGCAGCGACAGATGAGCTACTGTCTCTGACTCTACATCTACAAGGTGGACCAACGAGGGAGGAGTGTCTCACAGAGTGGACAGAGAGTGGACACAGGGTTTAAAAACTCCAGCAGCACTGCTGTGTCTGATCCACTCTACACCAGCACAACACACACTAACACACCACCACCACGTCAGTGTCACTGCAGCGCTGAGAATGATCCACCACCACGTCACACCTGCTCTGTGGGGGTCCTGAGCGCTGAGGAACAGGGGGAAAAGGGGGATAAGAAACAGATGGACTACAGTTGGTAATTGTAGAACTACAAAGAGCTCCTGTGTGGTCAGTGGAGCTGATAAAATGGACAGTATGTGCACATACAAGGTGGGTGTTCATAATCCAGTGATGGCTCAGTGTAGATAACACACAACTGGTAGATTAGGTTAATGTTGTATATAATTGCGACTATGCATTTTGATAATCTGATTTCTATTTCCTTTATTTTCCCACAGGCTAGAGAACAGACTAATATCAGCCAACACAGTTCAAGCTTAAGCTATGACCTCACGGCCTGTACAAAGACAACCTCTGCCCAGTCCACAGCAGGCGGCCAGTATGAAGTTCCCTGGACCTACGTCACAGACTGCCCATGGTAGTGTGGAACAAAGGACTGTAATCCAGTGGAATAATCATCAATATCTTGCCTTAAGTAATGGACAGTCTTTCATCACTTACTCCCAGCCCAGTTCAAGTTCATCAAATTTGACGTCAAGCCAAGCTCCTCAGGCGCTGCTGACCGGCTCTCAGAATCAGTTGTTTTACGGAAACCCAGAGACCATTGTCAGGGCATCTTACAGACCTCCTAGTCACAATGAAGTGGTACAGTTTCAACAGATACCACCAGCTCAGCAAGTTCCAACTCTGATCATCTGCAATCCTCCTCTGTCATCAAATAAGAATCCCTCTCCTCAGGGCTATAATACTGTGTCTTCCGTTCAAAATACCATTTTCAGAACCTCTGATGTTTATTTTCCCCCTGTTATTGGCAGTGACAGATCTGTATTAAAGAATAACCTGATGCTCGTCTCTGTTCCACCTAGGTATGAGCCTCGGAGTGGGCAACAGAAGCAAATTCAGACAAAGCACCCACCTGCGTCTCAGCCCCAACACATATCTCCAAATCCCTCTGCTATTCAGGCAGCTCAGAGAGCTAATGTTTGTCAGAGTCAAATAAAAGCAGTAAGAAATGGTGCCTCACATGAAACAGCGCAAGCACCTACTGCAGCAGTGTTGCCCCCTTCATACTGGAGTAATCATTATGTGATTAGTAAACAACAGGCATCACATAATGTAAATTTGTTTCAGAATTCACCAACATTAAATCAATGCCAGACTTCATCTAACCAAACACACAACATTAGTGTTGCTCAGAACCAGAGCAACGGTTTTCCTAAAGGTTCACCACACAGAGTCTCTTGGAAAACAAGTGTACCTCAGCACAAAGTCCAATCACAGGTTTTTGAAATGGCACAGAGGAGGCAAGCAACACCAAACTACAACACACTATCTGGCCCTAATGGTGTCCCATCGTTTCCTGTAAATCAGTGCAACACAGAGCCACAAAAGCTGCAATCTACTGGTGAAGCGTATGTGTTGACTATGACCACCCATGCCTCAAAATCTTGTTTCTCTTCCACTAGTCAACCACCACTTTCTGCCGGTTCTAGACCCATCAACTATTCTCAAATGACTTGGTTGGATTTACTGCTGCAGGATGAAAACATTCCTCTATCCTCTGTCAGTAATTGTTTTAGAGGTCAATCTACTGAGGTTAGAAGTGGAGTAATACAAAGGGTTGGCAGAGTATCCAGAGGAGTAGACAGACCTGTTAATAAACATGCACAAGAACATTATCTGAACACAGCAGGTGTTGAAGGAACAGTTGAAGGGTCACAGGTCAAGAGATTACAGACTGATAAGGATAGCGTAGCGTGCTCTACCATCTCCGCTGACTGTCTGGATCTGTTACTTCCACCCATTGTTCAGCGACCCCAACCTGGACAGAAGGAGGATATCCCCATAAAGGCTGATAACAGCCCTCTATTCAAAGCTGATTATGTCTGGACTGTGGTGAACAATAGCAAGAGCATAGCAACAGATACAATTGCAGCCACCTGTTCAGAAGAGCTCATAGATATTGCACAACTACCTCAGAGGCAAGAAGTTATCATGTCTGAAAAGGGGTCTACAGACGACACAGAAAGTAGTGAAATGCCTACATCTGAAAAGACACCAACCTCTGGCTCTGACCTTAAAAGGCTGTCACCCCCTTGTCATGTTTGGGAAAGTGACGTAACATCGCCGTCTCAGTTCAGGCCATGGTGGAAGGTTGAAGGAATGCCAGCAGATATAGATAAGGTCCTTGCTGAACCTATTTCAGACTATGACTTTACATGGTGGAAGGATTCTTCGCAGTCAGTGTTTGATGGCGCTGTGAATCCTGTCGACAGTCCTGTCCATTTTAGTCCAAATGATACTGAGGACGCTGTTGTGTCTATCCAAACTGACTTATCAAAGGAAACACCAGAGTACACGCTGGTACAGAACAGTGGAATTGATGCAACCCAAAAAGGGGCAACTGAAACATCAGATAATGCTGCTAAACCAAATGTTATTCCAAGCATCTGTCACTTTGAACCTAATCATTCTACAAAGTTGGTCATTCCTGCAACAGTGGATCACCAGGATCATTTAATGATGCTAAAACGACAGGTGAACCTTCTGGTTTCTGAAGCAGTATCCAATCGTATTAAACAGTCTGTGTTTGTTGGAACTTTGAATCCCGTCAAAAGTCATGTCCAGGTTAGTCGAAGTAATACTGAGCACCTGGTTGTGTCCAGCCAAAAACAATCATCAGTGGCTACATCAGAGGATATTGCTTTGAGTTCTGTAGACCATGAGGTTCAGAACAGTGGAACTGATGCTGAGGACCTTGCCGTGTCCACTCACAAGGAGACAACAGATAATGCGCCTGCACTGAATGTTATTCAAGACGTCTGTCACTTAGAACCCAGTCATTCTTCAGAGGTGGTCATGTCTGTAAAAGTGGACCACCAGAATGATTTAGCGATGCCTAAACTACCAGTGAACGTGCTGGGTTGTGAAGCAAAATCTAATCCAAATGAACAGTCAGTGTTTTATGGAACTGTGAATCTTGTCGAAGGTCTAGTCCGGGTTAGTCGGAATAATACTGAGGACCTGGATACATCCACCCAAAAGGAATTATCAGTGGCTACACCAGAGAGCACAACGTTGAGTCCTGTAGACTGTGGACCAAAGGTAGTGCCTGAAGCTGATTACAAGACCAAAGACCACAGAGACACAGAACTGAATGTGGTGTCTCCATCTCTGATCCCAAAGTCCAAACCTAATAATCTCCTTGAGCAAACAATGCCAACAGAGACAGAGCAAACGCATAGAGAATTTACTGCCTCTCCATTACTTTTAAGTGATTTTGATCGACTTGAAAATGATGGCAACAGCTGTGAGAAACAAGATATTCCTGATGCAGACTCCTCCAGTGATTCTCTGCAGATTGACTACATAGTTCTCTCACCTGATGGTGCCAAAGAAATCTTCAACAAATGCAACAAACTGAAGCATTCCACTAAACATCCACTAAACATGCCTTCTCTCAGTCAGCCGGACAATCTCTCTACTAAAGCAGTGACACCACCCGTTCGTGTCAAATTCACTTGCCCTCACGTGACTGATATAATCTCGGATGATGTTCATTTCTGCACCAAGTGTTGGGAACAGACACCTTTGCTTGATGTAAACCTGGATGACTCTCAGTCCACTCAAAATGAGGATGAATCTCCAGTCACAATCCCTTTAAAACCACTTGATGAGAGATGTAGTCCACAGCCTGGTGAGCAAACACAAGATCCCGTGGAGACTTCATGTCCAGACAATGGTAGGATTAGTGACTCAGTCGTGTTTAACCCACGGGTTAATGATTGTGAAATGACAGTAGCCCCTGTTGAACCAAGTGAACCAAGAAAACGATCAGTTCAAGAACCAACTAGAGCTGTTTCCCTTGAGAGTGAAAAGCCAGGATCAGAGTTGCCAAAGGTCCTCCCACACTCAGGGATCCCAGAACAAGTGAGGTCATCCCTCACCAAAAAATTAATCCAGAGTGTTTTATCACCAAAGTATCCTCCATGTAAAAAGCGGAAGATCTCCAAAATACAGGCAGAGTCCATATTTGATGAAGATCTCTTCAGACCTGACATTGTGAAGACTGACTCCTGTCAACAGCATCCAAGACTTCAGGGCTCTACTGCTACTGGTGATGGCCGTATGTTCGGACATGAACGGAACGAAAAAGAAAGACAGTCTTCAACCATGACCACAATTCAGATGAAGAGAAATTCCACTGAAACTGAACATGACGCCAATCATGAAGAAAATAAGGTATCGATTAAGCCTCAAAATGTAAAACAAGTCGGTGGAAAACCAGAGGAAACAAGCCGGTCTGCACTGTCAAACACTGAAACAATCCAACATCAGGACCTAGGTTCTGTAAAACAAACTGGGCAGAAGAGAACCCAGCAGGTCGTGAAGTTGTCGTTGTATGGGTCCAAGAGTAGTAGTAAAAATTTTCTTCACCAATGCCATGCCTGGCAACAGCTCCCATTCACAGTTCCTGTTCACGTGACTGTTTCAACTGTAGATAATGCTGGGAGGAGCTACACCGATGCGCTTCCAACAAAACAAAAGGTCTACAGCCAGTGGAGTCAGTCGATTTTTCATCCTGTAAGAAATCCCAAAAAGGTTTGGGAACGGGTTCAAGAAAGAACAGAAATACAGAAACAAGGAATGAGAGCGAGAGCCATGTCCAAATCTCTAAGTGGAGTGACGTGGTTAAAAAAAAGAAGCCCAATGTTTTATGTGTAATTTGCTAATTATTTTACCCAGATCTGCAGCAGAGAGCTCCAGGATGTTGATCACCATGTGAGAACTTAAGCTTGGTCTCTAATGGTCCTGTATTTAAGGAGTGGACTGACTTGGGAATTTGGGCTGATTTTTTTATATATATATCTTCCATGAACACGTATTTAGATGTAAAGTAAAAGAACTGGAACTTGACCCACCTGTAAAAGGACAGTAGAGTGAAATATTCATTCTATAATAGATAGTTTCATTAGCATTGAGGCCATTGAGTCTGACTCTGCAAATGTTCACCATCATGTTGTGTTTCGAGTTTTGATGCACGCTGCTACAGTATTTCAGGTGCTTGTTGTTTTCAGACCTGTAATTTAACGTGCTTTAAATCCTGTGTGAAGAATATGCTGTTTTTAAAGTTGTTTTCGGTTTGTTTTACAATAAATATTTTTACATTTTTACAGAAATGTGGTTGTACTTTACAAATGTCACTAAATCAATAAAAGTGGCCTTTTAATGAGGAGTCATTTGATTTAAAAAAGTAGCTTGTTATTTTAAACATGGCGTCTGTTTATGAGGAAAGTCCTACGAATCAGTAAAAAAATAGCCAATCGCCTCAGCCGTTTTGGCGATGTCCACAGTGTTGTTTATTTCAATATTGTGAAGACTGATGATGCAGAAGAATCTCTGCAGACAGGTTTAAAGTTGTAAATACATTTTATTTACAAAAACAGTGTCTAACAGTGTCTTAAGGATCCCATGAGAGAGAATGTGTGAGTGTGTGTTTGGCGCCCCCTCCAGGATGTGTTCCTGCCTTGCGCCCAGTGATTCTATGAGGAGTGTGGTGTGTTCTCTGTGTCTGCGTGGGTTTCCTCCAGGTAACTGTCTGTGAGGAGTGTGGTGTGTTCTCCCTGTGTCTGCGTGGGTTTCCTCCGGGTGACTGTCTGTGAGGAGTGTGGTGTGTTCTCCCTGTGTCTGCGTGGGTTTCCTCCAGGTGACTGTCTGTGAGGAGTGGGGTGTGTTCTCTCTGTGTCCGCGTGGGTTTCCTCCGGGTGACTGTATGTGAGGAGTGTGGTCTGTTCTCCCTGTGTCTGTGTGGGTTTCCTCCGGGTGACTGTCAACACATTGGTAGGTGGATTGGAGACTCAAAAGTGTCCGTGATTGAATGGGTGAGTGTGTGTCGCCCTGTGAAGGACTGGCTCCCCCTTCAGGGTGTGTTCCCACCTTGCGCTCAGTGATTTTCAGGTAGGCTCCGGACCCACCGCCGCCCTGAACTGGATAAGGGCTACAGACAACAAATGAATGAATGTGTTTGGCAAATTAATTCATCCCCCTGTATATCTTCTCACTAATTTCCTTACAACATTGTTACAAGCAAAAATACAAAGCCACCAGAGGTCAGCCTGAGATATATCAGCTCTCTTGTCTGCAGTTGTGGCATAATCCCTGTTTTTGGTCAGTCAATGAGTAGCTGAAAAGCATAAACACACAAGGGAAACAAGGAGGAAAACAACCAGACTCAGAAGAGATGGGGCCCACCATGACACCAAGGATAATATAATATTTTGTTCCCACATCTGGGCCACATTTTGAGGCAGATTGCATTACCTCATCTTCGATATCTGTGTCTTGTATCCCAAGGTTATCTGGGACCCCCAGACTTCTTCTTTGCTTATAGTCACTTTATATTCCAAGTGTGATTATACTTATTTCATATACCCTCCATTAATACAAATCCTGTCCCCCTGATGACCTCTCTTTCACTGGTCAGATCATGTTCGTTTCCCCTATATTTTGCCCTTTACCTCTGTTAAGAAGTGAAGTAAATACAAAAGCAAGTTTCATTAAATTATCTAGAAGTTATTTTAGTCTGGCCACTTACTTAACAGCCCACAAGATGGCGTCAAAAGACCAATGTCGATTCCAGTTTCAGGCTCAGGCCTCTGATCAGTTACTGAGGTGTGTGTTTAGATGATCACGTTTTAACATTTAAACTCTGATATAAAATATTGGCAAAGAATAGTCTGTGGTAAAATCGAACAGTGTGTACAGGTTTAAATGACACAATAGGTGTTTAATTCGATTTGTTTGTATTTATTTAGTGCTTTTTAAAGCTGGTGTGCTCCCAATGCAGTTTTACAGAATTCTGGGTCCCGGTAAAGAGTGAACAGATCTAATTAAAGCTCAGTCTGAGCTGTCAGAAGGAACTAGACGGTTTCCCAAAGCTTGACAGCTCTGTATTGAAAGGATTTTAGAAATCTAGCCACAGACAAGCAGCCGATACCTTGATATTTAAGTAGGGACAATGTTTCATAATATACAAGACTCGTAATACGAAATATGGACTCATATATAAGTCAAGATGATGTCCCCTGAGACTAAGCTGAGCTCAGATAAATCTATATTAAGTTTAATGTAGAAAAGCTTTTAGGAGAGGAGAGGGAGGGGGTGTCTGTGCTGTTGTTTAAACTCCTCTTTTTACATCACCATACGGCCCTCTCCTTTTCCTGGGTTCATACAGAACAGCTGATGCAGAAGAACTCAGGTTCCTTGCCGAACCTCTCTAAAGCAGCTCAGTATTCACAAATTTGATCCAGTGACCCCTGGTCCCTGGCAGCTTTTCCATTAACACAGCCCCCCTCCAACCCCCCACCCACTCAAAATGTAGCTGGAGATGTCATAACATCACATCTCTAAGGGGAACAGTGGTCTTTGGAAACCACAACAACGGCGGCGGTAACGTTAAGCGGTGTTTACTCCTGGTGTATTGGCGTGTTGTTGTTGTTTGGGACTGAACACAGCTCCGTCATCAGTTCAGACAGATCAGTAGAGTTTGTTCCTTCCTTGTTGCAGCGTCCAGCTCTCGCTGGATTCTTTCGTCGGCCACCGATCCAAGGAGCGTTTGAACCTCTTCAAAAGACCACGGCGTCATTTTACGAGCTGCCGTCGTGAGTCGGATAAAAACAAACGTGATCTCTGCTGCAGCTGGAGATTTTACAGATGGAGAGTTGGTGCTGGTCGTCTGCGTTGCGTGGCGTAGAGTGACGACTCTCTCTGGACGATCAGCGCTGTGAGAGCTGTGTAGGTACCATGCAGTGGATAAGTGTCACAGGACTCCCCAGGCATTGGAGACATCGCCTGGCGCTATGATGGCGCTAACACATGATGGCGCTAACACTCAAGCAAGACTATTATTATCCTTGTTTATTCATGAGAGGACCCTTTCTAACCGGCACCTTCAGTGTTTTGCACTGGGGCTTGAAAGATCTGTGTAGTGCCACTGCTGAGTGTTCGTCCATGTGTGTAATTCTTCTGGAAAAAGGGAGAGTGTAGCGGGTGGGGGGTGGGGGGTTGGTGATGTACTCTCTCAGATGAGAGTGGCTGGATTTGCTGACTCAGAGCTGGCGGGGAGGATGAGGGAAGGGCAATAGATTTTCCCGAGTGGAGAAACTGCAGTAGGTTGCAGCTGGAATACTCATGAGGAGGTGTTCTCTCTCTCTCTCTCTCTCACACACACACACACACACAGAGCATTCTGCAGCACTGGACAGTCAGCGCAGTTCATTCAACACAAATCCTAATACTGTACAATATTTTACGGCCATCATTAATGAAATCATTCATTCATTTATTCATCTTCTCTAAATGCTCCATCCTCACCAGAGTCACAGTGGATCCAGAGCCTTCCAGTAACAACTGGGCACAAGGAAAGAGCACACCCAGGACCGGGAGGGTACCACACACTCACCCAGTCACTCACACACTCACCCAGTCATTCACTCACTCACACCTGTGGACAGTTTCAAACACTCACCCAGTCACTCACACACACACACCTGTGGACAGTTTCACACACTCACCCAGTCACTCACACACTCACACACACCTGTAGACAAATTCACACACTCACCCAGTCACTCACAACTCACTCTGATTGGATCCCACCCAGGAAACCCGAGACCCTGCAGCTGTGCAGCTTTAGAAAGTACAAACAAAAAGCTTATAGCCTCCTTTTAAATGCCCCGTTGTGGCCTGAGAGCTGTTTTAACAGCAGGCCCCAGAGATATCACATCATTTTAAGGTGGGCTACTCCAACAGTCCACCAGATGTCGCTACAGCCTCATCTCATTCACTGCCTCGGTGTGTGTTTAGCTGGTGTGCAGTAAAAGGCCTCTGTCTGGGATGCAGCCTCCTCGGGCAGCAGCACCTGGGCTGGACCTGAGCACGGGCTCTGGGTGGGGTACACGGGATGTTAGTGAGACCCATGTGGGCAGTGGGCCTTATGTGTAAACCCGTTCTGGAAGGCAGCCAACGTCGAGCCAGGGTTTAACCCGTGGTTTGCTGGTGCCCAGGTGCGCTGCCCTTTGTATCTGGAGCCTGTGGTGTTTGTTACTGAGTTGGCGCAATGCGAACAATGCAGTTCACTGCTCGCACGTGCTCTATCTCTCCCCACTTCCCGCGCGCACCGGTGTGTGTCGGTGCCGCGAGCATCTTCATCGTCATCAGGATCAGCACGACTGATCAGTAACACACTCTCTCTCTGTGTATATCTCTCTCTATCTCTGTGTGTGCGTGTATCTCTATCTCTCTCTGTATTTCACTCTCTCTCTCTCTCTCACACACACACCGTGTATCTCTCTCTCTCTCTGTGTGCGTGTATCTCTATCTTTCTCTGTATTTCACTCTCTCTCCCTCAGGGTCTCTCTCTCTCTCTGTGTATATCTCTCTCTATCTCTCTCTGTATTTCACTCTCTCTCTCTCTCTCTCTGTATCTCTCTCTCTCTCTCTCTCTGTATCTCTCTCTCTCTGTCTCTCTGTGTCTCTCTCTCTCTCTGTATCTCTCTCTCTCTCTCTCTGTGTCTCTCTCTCTCTCTCTGTGTCTCTCTCTCTCTCTCTCTGTATCTCTATCTCTCTCTGTATTTCTCTCTCTCTCTCAGGGTCTCTCTCTCTCTCTCTCTCTCTCTGTATCTCTCTCTCTCAGGGTCTCTCTCTCTCTCTCTCTCTCTCTCTGTGTCTCTCTCTCTCTCTCTCTCTCTCTGTATATCTCTCTCTATCTCTGTGTGTGCGTGTATCTCTATCTCTCTCTGTATTTCACTCTCTCTCTCTCTCACTCACACACACACACACACACACACCGTGTTTCTCTCTCTCTCGTTTCTAAGGACCGAGAGAAGGAGGAGGAGGAGGAGGAGGACGAATAAAGCAGAGGAGGAGGAGTGATAGAGTGATAGAGGGAGGTCTTCCGCAACGGTAACCGACGCGTGAACGAAGGCTCCGGTTTCGGACTCTGCAGCAGCGGGGAGTGTTGTAACTCGGAGCGTGGGAAAGCGTCGTTTTCTCCGGGGAGCCACGAGAAGAGAGCCGCAGCCTCCCTCCTTTCTTTCTCCCTCCGTTCGTCCGTCCGTGCACGGCGCTCCCGGTTCCGCCATGGCTCGGGAGAACGGGGAGTCGGGCAGAGAGTCGTGGAAGAAGCAGGTAGACGACATCAAGAAGATATTCGAGTTCAAGGAGATCCTCGGAACGTGAGTGACCTTGTTTCGCTTCTTGTTGTTCATATCCTCTTCGTGTGCGTGGGGCTAGGGTCTCCACGGTTAGCACGGCACCAGCAGAACGCCGTTCCCTCCGCACAGAGAACACCCAACACGCAGCAAGTTTGTAGACAGCGATGTTGAGGAGGAGAAGCGCAGAGCGGTGTCCTCCGGCGCTGGAAGGGCTCAGCAGGGTCGTGTTGGTGGAGAAAAGCTTCTCGGTTGAAGTGATGCATGGTTAGCTCAGGCTGCCCACTCGCCTCTGCTCTGGTCATCCGTCAGGCAGCTCATAGCCTCTTTTCCTGTAGCTCGGAGTAGGGTCAATAATATGAGCAGCCCACCTGGGCACCAGCAAGTTTGGACCACTGGTTAAACTCTGGATCCATATTTAGATGCTCTACATTTAATTAGGGAACACTATTGTACCTTATTCTGTATTAATTCATAATGCCCATTAACACTTATCCAGTTCAGGGCGGCGGTGGGTCTGGAGCCTACACAGAATCACTGGGTGCAAGGTGGGAACACACCCTGGGGGGGCGACTTCGCAGGGCGACACACTCAAACATTCACTCACACACTCACACCTACGTACACTTTTGAGTCTCCAATCCACCTACCAACGTGTGTTTTTGGAGCGTGGGCGGAAACCGGAGCACCCGGAGGAAACCCACACAGACACAGAGAGAACACACCACACTCCTCACAGACAGTCACCCGGAGGAAACCCACGCAGACACAGGGAGAACACACCACACTCCTCACAGACAGTCACCCGGAGGAAACCCACGCAGACACAGAGAGAACACACCACACTCCTCACAGACAGTCACCCGGAGGAAACCCACGCAGACACAGGGAGAACACACCACACTCCTCACAGACAGTCACCCGGAGGAAACCCACGCAGACACAGAGAGAACACACCACACTCCTCACAGACAGTCACCCGGAGGAAACCCACGCAGACACAGAGAGAACACACCACACTCCTCACAGACAGTCACCCGGAGGAAACCCACGCAGACACAGGGAGAACACACCACACTCCTCACAGACAGTCACCCGGAGGAAACCCACGCAGACACAGAGAGAACACACCACACTCCTCACAGACAGTCACCCGGAGGAAACCCACGCAGACACAGGGAGAACACACCACACTCCTCACAGACAGTCACCCGGAGGAAACCCACGCAGACACAGGGAGAACACACCACACTCCTCACAGACAGTCACCCGGAGGAAACCCACGCAGACACAGAGAGAACACACCACACTCCTCACAGACAGTCACCCGGAGGAAACCCACGCAGACACAGAGAGAACACACCACACTCCTCACAGACAGTCACCCGGAGGAAACCCACGCAGACACAGAGAGAACACACCACACTCCTCACAGACAGTCAACCGGAGGAAACCCAGGCAGACACAGGGAGAACACACCACACTCCTCACAGACAGTCACCTGGAGGAAACCCACGCAGACACAGTGAGAACACACCACACTCCTCACAGACAGTCTCCCGGAGGAAACCCACGCAGACACAGGGAGAACACACCACACTCCTCACAGACAGTCACCTGGAGGAAACCCACGCAGACACAGAGAGAACACACCACACTCCTCACAGACAGTCAACCGGAGGAAACCCACGCAGACACAAGGAGAACACACCACACTCCTCACAGACAGTCACCTGGAGGAAACCCACGCAGACACAGAGAGAACACACCACACTCCTCACAGACAGTCACCCGGAGGAAACCCACGCAGACACAGGGAGAACACACCACACTCCTCACAGACAGTCACCCGGAGGAAACCCACGCAGACACAGAGAGAACACACCACACTCCTCACAGACAGTCACCCGGAGGAAACCCACGCAGACACAGAGAGAACACACCACACTCCTCACAGACAGTCACCTGGAGGAAACCCACGCAGACACAGAGAGAACACACCACACTCCTCACAGACAGTCAACCGGAGGAAACCCACGCAGACACAGGGAGAACACACCACACTCCTCACAGACAGTCTCCCGGAGGAAACCCACGCAGACACAGGGAGAACACACCACACTCCTCACAGACAGTCTCCCGGAGGAAACCCACGCAGACACAGGGAGAACACACCACACTACTCACAGACAGTCACCAGAAGCGGGACTCAAACCTACCACCCCCAGGTCCCTGGAGCTGTGTGACTCTATATAAATTGTAAACACTTAAACATAATGGTTCTTTGCATCAAGAAGGGGTTCTTCAGATTGATGGAGAATGGTTCTAAACAGAGTCTTTTAGAGAAAAATGGCTCAGCTATTGTTACGGTAGTAGAACCATATTTGGTGCCACAAAGAACCCTTTTGTAAAAGGCGCTGTATCCATCAATCTGAAGAACCCCTTCATGACGCAAAGAACACTTTAATCATGCAGAAGGTTCTTCAAATGTCCAGGTTTCTATTATAGAACCATTTCCTTGACTAAAGAACCGTCGTTTCTAAGTGTGTGGGTTTTTAAATTGTCTGATTTTATCTGCAGAACTGTGAAAGATTACTACCCCCCTCTTCTTCTGGAGAAGAGAATGTAATGTACCTTTAGGGAACACAGCTGCACTTTAAAACCTCAACTGTACCTTTTTAAAGTTGCATTTACACTGTCTGTGCCTTTAGTGACCAATAATGTGCCTCTAGGGTTCCTGTTTCCTGAGAGGGTTGGGGTTGGCGTGAGTTACTTGTAGCCCACGAGAAAACACCACCGCTGTATTTGAGCCCATGGGCTCCCCGCATATCGAAAAACACGTATCTCCATTTTTGTGGATTTTGAGTTACATCATTCGGACACAGCAGCTGTCCCTCACACTGTGTGAAAACCTCACAGTGAATCAACCAATAGAAACGCTTCAAAATCACGCTGAATAAAATCATATTACACTGACTTCCTGTGAAATTGAAGGCTGTTTCCTTCTGTAAAGCTGCTGTTTTGGAGATGTGTGTTTTCCTTGGACAGTGATGATATACAGAGCCCCTCAGGTTAGAGAGATGGGCTCAGGACTGGTAGGTCCCTGGAATGATCCTGAGGAATGGCAGGAAGAAATGGGAAAACGGGGAGTGAGGTAACAGTGTGATGCTTCCCAGCCTGCTGCTTCGTGTGTGTGTGTGTGTTGTGTGTGTGTGTGTGTGTGTGTGTGTGTGTGTTCACTACCATGGATGGGTTAAATGGATGGACTCAATGTTCCCCAAGTGGATTAATAAAATAACTCTTCTCTGTCTCTTGTAGCCAACCCCTGGGTCCCAGTGATAGGCCCTGGGTGTGTTGCTACATGAGCTATATTCAACCCTATTGGACCCTTCAGAGGTCTGTTAGCTGGGGCTTAAGGGGTCAAATCAGTTATGTCCATTGACTTTATGCCCACCACAATCTGTTGGTTAATAAATGTTTTTTTTTGTCAAATGGTGGGTTTGCATCATTAAAGTAACGCTACATAATTTTTTTCACCTTAAAGCCACAGCTGCAAAATCACTGTCATGCTTCACTAACCTGTAATAGGGAGAATAGAGCCTCTGACATTGCTGCTCTGGGCTCAGCACTGCAGAAACTGCACTATGTAATTTCTGGAGTAAATTATAGCACCTGGTTTAAAGTGACACTAGGTGAGATTTAGTGTTTTGCTCCTGGGTTTCTCATAAAGTTGCAGAGTGTAATTAATTTTTACAGCACTGTCCTGAAATCAGTGGGGATGGAGGGAGGGTGGGGTGATTTCCTACCCTCCTCCAGAAGTTACATAGGGTAGTTTCTGATGGGCCGAGCCCGGAGTAGCAACAACAGAGGCTCTGTTCTCCCTAGAACAGCGCAGTGAAGCATCACAATGATTTTGAAGCTGTGATTTGAAGGTAAAAATATTACCTAGTGTTCCTTTAATGACCATGGGGACTACTCACAGTTGAGTCGCTGTGTGAATCGCTAGTGCTCTGATACAGGCTGCAGGGAGCTTTTTACCCTGTAAATATAAAGGTGACTGCCTGTGGTGTCCTCGGGGGGCTGCACTGATTTAATCCCCGTGTGGTGCACTGAGGTAGCAGAGGACGGTCGCACAGAGGCTTGGATTAACTAGGTCGGATTATGGCACGATAGGATTCCTTGAATAGCGTGCATCCCCACCACGTTACATAACCAGCCCTTGGTGTTCATTTATAAACTAGTAAATGACAGCAAAGGGGGATTCCTGTAGGTCTCTTCTCTGCAGTGAGGTCGACTACCACAGTGAACACCTTGAACATGGGCAGGGGCCCTGCCTTCCACTCTGTGTGTGTGTGTGTGTGTGTGTGTGTGTGTGTGTGTGTGTGTTCGTATGTTTATAGCCACACATGGTAATCTCTTCCATTACACTGGATGAGGTGGATCCGAGCTTGGTGCTAGGGCACCGCCGTCATGGCAACCTCAGAGCCAGGAGTCATGGCAACTTGCTTGGACTGGCCCTCCCAAGCTTTACTTTCCCCTCATAAACACAGTTGTCTGTTAGCCTTCTTGGATCCACACACACATACAAACATAATCATTTACTCAGTGATATCCGGCTGTTAGCTTTGAGCAATACTTACATTTAGAGCGAAATAAAAGCAACCGACCTGTGTGTTTCTGCTGACCAGCTCATCTGCGTCTGTACATCAGCAGTTTACAGTCTAAGAACACTCTGAGCTTCGTATTACACCCCTTTTTAACCAAAAAACACAGTCACAAGTCTAAAGAAATGTACGTGAACCTCAACTACCACTAAACACTCACCCTGTGTAAACAGCCCCTGTTCAGAACGCCCGCTTTCAGCACCTGTTCCTTAAATGATAATGAGCCGCTCGCTGTTCACCCCGACCCCGAGCGCACAGCAGTGAGGAGCGAGGAGCCGAAGCTCTGGTTTTTAGCCGTTTTCGCTCTGTTCTCTTTCTTCTCCGTTCTCGTTTTCTTCGTTTTACTCAGTGCCATCAATTGCAATATTTAATCAATATATCGTCCCCAAAATAATTGAGTTAAATAATATTTTAAGACCGTTATATGCCACTGATTATAAAAATAACACAATGATGCAATTGCACTTCTTTAAAGAGCGATGCATTTAAGGAAAACAAATTCATTAGGAATATTCAGACATTGGAATATTTATATAAAATGTTTAAATAAAATCAAATAAATCAAACAGAGATAAAATAAATCACTGCTTTTAAATGAATTCACTTCACGGCTCCAGAGCGAGAGACCAGAGAAACCCAGAGAACGGCGCGAGTGGCTAAAATACTGGTGACGTTTATTCTTATGTAAAAGAAAACACCAGTAAACACAACTGGCAAAACTGAGGTCAGCCAGAAATGATTGGCTTAATGTCCATAAGTCACTGGAAAAGTCAATGAAGAGGTCTGTCACAACAGTTACGTTAGAGTCATTTGTGGCTAAAAGGTCAT